>NC_061122.1:138478112-138778112 GCF_002878395.1 Capsicum annuum | reverse complement strand
CCATTTTCAGTTTTGTCTGTTGTGGAAGGATGTTGGATCAGATTTGGAATTTTTAAAGGTTGAATTCAGTAAGCTTTCCCATTCATGATGTTTTTGGTCTTTTAGGTGCTTGCACTGCGATTTGGATATCATCAGGGCTTCGAGAAAAAGGGGGATTTTTAATATTATCTATATCATTTCTACTGATTTCCTTTGTAATTTGGGTTTCACCACTAAAGTATTCCCTCTCTGTGCTTGCAGCTATGGTCTTGAAGTAGTAAATTTATTCTTTTCGTGGAGCATCCTTTGTTTGTTGATTTGAGTTGAGGTGTTTCATTTAGTTCAGGCTCCTGTGAGTGTTCGATTTTCAGTTTGGTTCTCTTCTTTAATTGGTATGATCTTCTCACCATACACTCCTTGGAAGTGGTGCTCTTCTAGTAGTTAGATTTTACTGACAATTTTACATATTGGTGGTTGTTACATTACATGGCCATTTTTCATTCAATTTCGGCGTCGTTTATTGTATGTTGTATTTACAGCCACAAACACTAATACTATTTTCAAACTATTTGTTGTTATGTAAATGAAGTCTCTTTGTTTTTGGAGATCTCTCTCCTAATTTTTCTTTTTGAAGCATGTGTATTATGTTCCAGATATTCAATCATTTGGGGAGTTGTGTCAGAGTGTTAGCTATTACGTAAAACTTTAATGTAGAAAGAGAGCTCCTTCATACTTTCTTTTCTCCACAAAATCTTAGGGTGAAATTAAAGAAATTGATCTATGTCACAGCTTTATCTTCTCTCTACTTATCTTCTCTCTTCTTCTATTTCCCATAGGTTATTATGCCAGCATGATTTTTTTTTGTTGGTGGATGTATGTGTAGAGTGCATGGGGATAGTTATAGAGGATTAGTATGCATTCCTGTCCACTCTGTTTCTTGGTCTTATTGGTGAATGGTGCTTACACCCCAATTTGGATATTGTCAGGTTTCGACCAAAAAGGGGTTTTTTAATCTTGATCTTGCATTTTTAGTGATTTCTTAGGTGGTATGGGTTTTTTCACCTTTGCTCTTAACTGTTCCCTTCTTTTTGTGCTTGCAGTGGATCATTCAGAGAAGTGGACCAAAAAGGGGTTTTTTAATCTTGATCTTGCATTGTTTGTTGGATGGATGTACGTGACATTTAAGAGGATTAAATTTGGAAAATATTTAAGGTTGGTGTCCAGTGTGCATTCTTGTGCACCCTGTTGCTTTGCCATTTTTGTGTTTACACTGCAATCTGGATGTAGTCAGGGTTCGAAAGAAGGGGGTTCTAAATCTTGTTTGGCATTTCTAGTGATTTCCTAGGTGGTACGGGATTCACCAGCTTTGCACTTAACTGTTCCAGTCTTTCTGTGCTTGTAGCCGCTGGCTCTTACAGAGCCGTAGACTCTTCTTTTGATGGAGCAGTCTTGTCTATCAACGTATGTTGAGGTTTTTTGTTTGATGCTTCTAATGATTATCTAGATCTTCAATTCCGTTTTCTTCCCTAATCGGAATGGTTCCCTTCTCGTTGTCAACACTGTTTCACTAGTATGTATTCTGTTGCCATATTTATTTCTTAGTAATCCAGATGCTTATGTTCTTTGGTGATTCAACTGATGAGATCTCCATGGTTATGGACGCATGATGAGTGTACTCGAATTCAATCTTTGATCATTTGATGGCTCTGTAACGTACTCCTCTACTTTAGTACTTACATGTTCTGCTATTGTTAAGCCAGCCAGTTGATATTGTTTTGTTGGATGAATGTTTGTAAGCTATGTGGTGATAATGAGGATAAAATATGGAAATTTTGTATTCTGGTTTCAGTGTGCATCTTCTTGCCATTTTGGTACTTACACTGCGATTTGATTATTTGGATATTACCAGCCATTAGAAACGGGTGCTTTGCAATCTTGTCTTTTATGGCATCTCTAATGATCTATCCTGCATTATTGGTTTCCCGAGTTTTGCACTAAGCTGTCCTTTTTTTTTATATGCATGTAACAGTTTGGTCTTCCAGAGCATGAACTCTTCAATTCAGCTTTCTACTTAATTATTGTGTACTCAGCAGCAATGAAGTTCTTAATCCAGATGCTTATGTTCTTGGATGATCTAACTGATGAGATACCTGATCATTATGGACACCTGAGAAGTACCCAAACACAATTTTGGATCTTCTTATGGCCCCAAGTGCTCCTCTACTTTGGTGTAACCCAGATGCTTATGTTCTTTGGTGATTCAACTGATGATATCTCCATAGTTATAGACGCATGATGAGTGTACTCGAACTCAATCTTGGATATTTTGATGGCTCTATAACGTACTCCTCTACTTCTCGTGTTCCTGCTACTTACTTTCTCTGTTATTGTTTAGCTCACCAGTTGATTTTGTTTGGTTTTGATGAATATTTTTACCCATGTGGTGGTGATAGTGAGGATAAAATTTGGAAATTTTGTAGTTTGGTTTCAGCGTGCATCCCTTTGTACCCTAGTTCTTTCCATTTTGGTGGTTGCACTGCAATTTGGATATCACCCGGCAGTGATGAAAGGGAGTTTCATAACCTTGTCTGGTCGTAGGTTAGACTTTGATGGTTTGGAGTTGATATTTCTGCTTAATCTTGTACTGATCTATTTCTCCTCACTACCCTCTATAAACATCCCTTACTCTCTATAAACATCCCTGCTCGAAGGGTGGGGAGGACGGGCAACTCGAATTCTATCCTTCTGCCAGTTATCTGTCTGATTTGTTGGACTTTAATTTTCTTTGGGTGCGGGTTTCTGCTCTTTGGTCGTGGCTGTTATTAGTGGAGGGGGTCAAGGATAATTTTAGGTGTTTGCCACTATGATACTCAAAACACCGACCTAAAGCAACCGCCTCGAAAATATTCAGATATACAGCCGCACGATGTCTTTATCATCATACTCGTCGTTTTGTTTTAGCCTATAAATAGCCTAGGCAATTAATCGTTTGTTTTGTTTTAGTACCCTTTCCTCTTCTTGTCAATGGGTTTTCAATCCATTGATTGCCAGATTGTTTATTGATTCTCTTTGAAAGATGAGTGATTGATTTTTCCTGTGGAGGGAGCGATTGGTTTGTTCAGTGGAGCGGTTGGTTGTGTTTTGATTTCTTGGCCATCTTTCATAAATCTCACCCTATCTACTTTCAAATCTTGCTTTACTACAATTGCTTAGTTCATTTGTTTCCTTTTGATTTTCTGCATTTGCAACTTTTTTATCTTTTTTTGTTGAGAAGAAACTTAAGTCTAGGATAAGTGGAGGAGCCTTTTAGGGGTTTGGGAGTTCTTGATTTTCTTTTTTGATCAGGTGTGGTTAATGATCTAAATTAGTTCACAGTTACTTTTTTTGTTTGTATGTCAACAGTGCCAATTTTTTATCAGGTCTGGTTAATGGATCATAGGAGAATGACTATGGGGTATCTTCCAGTGTATTTAATGAATATCTTTTGAGGATTTCTCTCTTTGTTTCCTTCTTCTTGTTACATTCTGCCACTTATCTTGGTCGTAATGTTCATATTCTTTGATTTGATTTCCAATGTTTTTAGAAATTGAACGTTCTCTTCCTGGTTTTGGGCAATTCTGAGGTTTGAGATCGGGAAAGATACAATAGTTCCCAGGTCTTTGACTATATAAGTAATAAATATTTCTGTCTCTTGAAGCTTTGTCAAAACTGCTACTATATGGAAGTTCTCAACTAAGATAATTCTTTCACAAGTGTGTATACTGCTTTCTGCTTCCAGTTTTAGTTCTTAGTTTAGATGTTCATGTTCTTTGATGATCCTGGTGTCTTTTATTGGTTATGGGTACAAAAAAGTGCTCCTCTACTTTTTGTGTCCTAGTTCTTAGTTTAGACGCCAACTTGTTTGTTGGTAGATGGATGTGTAGACCACATTGGTGACAGTAATAAATGATTAGTATGCATTCCCGTATTTCTTGGTCTCTTTGGTGCTTGCACTCCAATTTTAGGCTTAGACCAAAAAGGGGATTTTTAATCTTGATCTTGCATTTCTAATTATCTCTTAGGTGGTAAGGGTTTTATCAGCTTTTCACTCAACTGTTCCCTTCTTTTTGCGCTTGCATTTGGGTCCTTCAAAGTAGTGAATTATTCTTTTCATAGAGCGTGAGTTTTTTTTTAGTTTTAAGTTTTGATTTTCATTTCAGTTTTGTCCCCTATCAGAGTAGTCCCTCCTCTCTGTCAAAATTGTCGCTTTATGGATGTTCCCAACTAAAATAGTTTTTTTTTTCACTTGTGTGTTGTATTCTGCTGTCATTTTTAGTTTTTAGTCCAGATGCTTATGTTTTGTGATGTCCAGTGATGACATTCCTCATGGTTGATGGGAATATGGTCTTACGGACACCTGATATGTACTCAAAACTCGTTCTTGGATCTTTTGACAGCCCTGTCAAGTGGTCCCTTTCTATTGGTGTTCTCACTGCTTATATTCTCTGCCTCCTATTTCTTGTATTACTCCAGCTTGATTTTGTTTGTTGGGATGTATGTGACAGTTAGGAGGATTAAATTTAGTAAATTTTGATGGCTGGTGTTCAGTTTGCATTCATGTGCATCCTGTCTAGCTTGTTTGTTGTAGAATTGCTGTGGCAAGATAAAAGGTGAAACCCTGTTCTCTTTGGTCGTTGTTGCTGTTTTTGTGGGCTATTTTACGGACGTCTTTGTTTACTCTGGTGAATGGTAATTAGCACTTTTAATCTGCTAGTCTGACTTGCCTAGCTCTGTAACCTTTGGTGGTATCTGCAGTTTTGCTTTGGGTTGCTATCGCTTTCAGTGTGTTTGGGTTTGAGTTTTCTCTCAATAGGCATGATGAAGGTTGGTTGTTGCCCCCTTGGAAATGTTATTTCAGTCCACAATTTCTTTCTTAGTTGCGTGCTGTAGTACAAGGCTTCCTTGCCTGGAAAGGTAAGTTTCAGTTTTGGTTAATTGCTCATTTGTTCTCAGTTCTTGCTTTTCCCAATTCTCGCAATCTTTTATTACTTTGAATCTGGTTCCTTACCCTATGTGAATGCAGTTCGTTATGTTTTATCATTTTGCTATATAGAAGTATGGAATATGACAGATCTGTCTGAGTTTGCGTTTGCAGCAACTATTGGTCCAATTTTTATTCCTCTTTTCTCTCGAGTTGGAGAACTCAGTTCCATATAAGTGTTTTGCTCTGATAAAATTATGAGAAGTTGGAGGACGGTAAATCGGTTGTTGTGGAGCATGTTAAAGATAAAAAAGTCCTGGTATGAACACTTGGATTCCTGTTTTGACATTGACCTGTTCTAGTCATTTTTAAATGTTCCTAGGTATTTAAATATGTGTTTTGGATTAACATTACAAGGGCTTCTGGTTATTTTGTGTGGGGATATTGTTATGGATGCGTTTGTGGGCAAGACATATGTCCACAGGAAGGACAGTTAAATTAAGAAATTAATTTTATTATTAGTAGCTTTATTTATTATTCTAAAATAGGATTCAGGCTAGCTGTCGTTATTAGTTTACAATAGGGTTTTGTGTTTCCAAGTTTCATAAGGATTAGGCTTCTTATTTGTTATAATAAAGACTCCTATTTAAAGGGAGAATTAGAGAATAAAATTTACGCAAAATTTCAACTAGAATCAAGAGATCGGAGTTGTCTCCCACTGAACTCTAAGGTTTTCAGTCTCCCTTTTAACGAGCTGAATTTATATACCAAATATTGTTATACAAAATAGGTCGTTCTAGGAATTCTAACAAAAGCAAAGGGAAATCAAAGACAATTGATTCAGATTTTCCTATTAATTTTCCTGTGACTCGATCCTTTGCAAGAAATCGTAATAATTTGGTATCAGAGCCTTTCACAATGGACGAGAGATCAATTCCAGATTCCAAGAAAAACGTGAGATTACAGAAACCCTAATAGACTTGAAAATTATAGCTATGGAACGTCTCAGTGAAAGAATTATTCAAGTCATCAAGAACAATTTTCGAGCATGGGAATCGGATCCACAAAATCGAAAACCCATGGAACTGAGTCGAGCAGCGCCCCAACGGCTGGGAAATCAACAAATTATGCTACTAAAGGCAATATTCTACTTATTCCAATCATGGGCGACCAAAACCATCAAACAAGTGGTAATTCCCATTCAACAACACCAAGGTATGCAAGGATGGACTTTCCTACTTATGATGGTACTGATGACCCATTAATTGGGGCACATCATTGCGAACAATTTTTTGAAAATCAACACACAATCGAAACAGAAAAGGTTGGAGTGGCTAGGTTTCACATATTGGGAGAAGCACAGTTATGGTATTATCAGCTTAAACGAGCTAAGGGCCCAATGACTTGCGAAGAATTTCAAAAACATTGCTTCCAGCGATTTGGACCTCCTGAAAGTAGCAACTCGGTGGGCGAATTGGTCACGCTTAGGCAAACTAGTACAGTTGAAGCTTATTAACGTCAGTTTCAAGAAAATTTGGCTAGGGCTAGTCATCTTATTCCAGAACACTTGCACGTAGGAATATTTATGGCGGGGTTGGATGATTCAATCAGAATGGACGTGCAACTTCTCAAACCACCTGAGTTATTGACAGCTATGAGTTTAGCTCGGGCTCTAGAACAGAAACAACAATTGCAGAAAGTCAGTAATATCCGCAAGGTGGCATGGCAGCAGTCCCGAACAAGCCTTGGCAGCACGGTAAATTCAGCAAAGTCTGCTACTAGTTTGGTTGGTTCATCTACCTCGACTAGTACCCATACAACAACCAAACCCCTTTTGCCAAGCGATTAACCCGGACAGAGATGGCGGAGAGAAGAGCTAAGGGATTATGCTATAATTGTGACGAACAATATTCAGCCACTCACCAGTGCAAATGACTTTTCTGGCTGGAACTGGATGATTCAGTTGAATTTATTCCAAGAATGAGGTCGATCATGAGGAGAATTTGAGCATATGAGACCAAGAGTTGAGAGAGGCAAAGGTTGAAAAATTCTTGAATTTGAAGTAAGGCAGGATGACAGTAAATGAGTATGCCTTGAAGCTTTACCAGCTGTCTCATTATACTCTAGAGTTGGTATCCTCTATGAGAACTCAGATAAGGAAATTTTCTTTAGGATTATCCTGTAATTGGTATTAGAATGCAAAGCTGCTCTATCGAACAAAGACATGCATATCTCTGGGTTGGTAGTGTACATTCAATAGGTTGAGGAGGAAATGAAAAAGTAGTTTGAGATGATTGAAAGGAAAAGTAAGAAGTTTTGGTATTCAAATCAGGGTGGAGGTCGACAGTAGAGTGGTAGAGATAAGGGAAAATAGTCTAATAAGAAGTGGGAAAATTTTGCTTTCTACTCTACGGCTAGTGCTCCTTATCCATAGTCATTGAGTGATCATCATTTTAAAAATAGTGTGTGTCCAAGGGTATAGAGTTCCCAGCCTCAGGCTAGTAAGGCTCAAATAACGCCACTATATCCCCCTTATAGATTTTGTGGTCAAGTGCATTATGGTATTTGTGAAAAGGAGAGGAACAAGTTCTTTAAATATAGGCAGATCGGTTATATGCAGAGGGATTGTCCTTCTAGGGTTACTTCTGGAGCAAATAAGATTCATGTTAATACTTTATCGTCTCCTACACTAAAGGGTGCTACTTCTGCTTCTGGCTCTAACACTGGACGAAACTGTTTGTATGCTCTTATCACTCGCCAGGATTCTAAGTCATCCCTCAATATTGTTACTGGTATGCTCAAACTTTTCTCTGGTGATATATACTATCTACTTGATTCCAGATCTACCCTCTCTTATGTGACCCCTAATGTGGCTATCCATTTTGGTTTTGACCCTGAGTGTATTCCGGATCCCTTCTCTATGTCCACTAAGTGGGTGACTTTATTGTGGCTAGAAAATTATATAGGGGTTGTGTGATATCAGTTTGTGATAGGGAGACCCCAGTAGATCTGATAGAGTTGGAAATATTAGACTTTGATGTGATTTTAGGGATGGATTGGTTGCATTCGTTCTATGCGTCTCTTGATTATCTCTGTGGTCTATGAATTTTCTGAGGTGTTCCCTAATGATCTTCCTGGTGTTCCTTTCGATAGGGAAATCAATTTTTTGATTGATCTTCTTTCAGACACTCATCCTATCTCTATCCCTTCTTACAGAATGGATCCGGCAGAATTGAAAGAGCTCAAGAAGCAGTTGAAAGATCTTCTAAATAAAGGTTTTATCCACCTAGTATTTCTCTGTGGGGTTCTTCAATTCTATTTATTTGTAAGAAGGATGGGTCCCTTTGGATGTACATAGATTATCGCCAATTGAATAAGGTGATCGTGAAAAATAATTATCCTCTTCCAAGATTTGATGATCTGTTCGATCAGTTTCAGGGTGCTAAGTACTTTATAAGACTGATCTTTGGTTTGGATACCATCAGTTGAAAATTAGGGAGGCAGATATCTCTAAGATTGCTTTCCAAACCTGATACGGTCATTTTGAGTTTTTGGTGATGTTCTTTGGTTAGAAAAATGCCCCAGTAGCATTTATGGCTTTTACAAATTAGATTTTTAATCAGTTTCTGGACTTGTTTGTTATTGTGTTCAATGATGACATTTTTATATATTTTAAGAGTGAGACAGATCATGACGATCATCTTTGTTTAATGTTGCTGACCCTTAAGGAGAAGCAGTTGTATGCTAAATTCTCTAAGTATGAGTTCTAATTGAATGTTGTGACTTATCCAGGTCATGTTGTTTCTAGTGAAGGATCATGGTGGATTCCCAAAAATTTTTGGTGGTTAAGAAGTGACCTAGACCAACGACTCCAACCAATATTTGAAGTATCTTGGGTATAGCCACTTATTATAGAAGGTTTGTGGAAAGTTTCTCTTTTATTGCTACCCCATTGACTAAGTTGACTTATAAAAAGGTAAAGTTCTTATGGTTTGATACTTGTGAAGGTAATTTTGAGAAATTGAAGGATAAGTTGACTTCGCCTCTAGTCTTGACTCTACCTGAGGGTGGGTACTGATGGTTTTGTTGTCTATTGTGATGTGTCCTGGGTGGGACTGGGTTGTGTGTTGATGCATCATGGAAAGGTGGTTGCATATGCTTCTAGACAGCTGAAGGTTCATGAGAAGAACTATCCGACTCATAATTTAGAATTATTAGTTGTGATGTTTGCATTGAAGACCTGGCAATATAATTTGTACGGGGTCCTTATTGATATTTATTCTGATCATAAGAGCCTGCAATATGGGTTAGAAAGAGCTAAATCCCAAGCAAAGGAGGTGGCTTAAGTTGCTAAAGGATTATGACATAAGTCTTTACTATCATCCAAATAAAGCTAATATGGTTACTGATGCTTTTATCAGGTTGTCCATGGGAAGCTGTTCCCATGTGGATGAGATGAAGCAGGATTTGTTGAAGGATATTCACCGTTTGGCTAATCTTGTAGTCTGTCTCTTAGATTTCGAGGATGGTGGTGTGATTGTTCAAGAGATGGCGAAGTCATCTCTTAGTGCTGAGGTAAAGGAGAAACAAGTGTTGGATCCTATGTTGATGCAACTCAAAAATGATATAGGTAGGCAGAAGATAAAGTCTTTTGAGATTAGTAGTGATGGTATCTTGAGGTACCAAGGTAGATTATGTGCTCCTGATATTGATGGGTTGTAAGAAAAAATTTTGGTTGAAGCTTATGAGTCGTAATATACTATTTATCCTAGTTCATCAAAAATGTATCATGATCTTAAGGAAATTTATTGGTGGAATAATATGAAGCGGGATTTGTCCAATTTTGTGGCTAAGTGCATGGTGTGTCAGCAAGTGAAGGTGGAGCACTTAAGGCCTGGTGGATTTTTCTAAGAAATTGAGCTGCTTGTGTGGAGATAAAAAATAATTAATATGGATTTCATTATTGGTCTTCTGCGGTCTCACCATCAGTTTGATTCAATTTGGGTCATCATCAATAGGATGACTAAGTCTGTTTATTTCTTGCCAGTAAGGACTCTGTTTATTTCTTGCCAGTAAGGACTAATTTTTCTTCTGAGGATTATGCCAAGTTGTTCATTAAGTAGATCGTGAAGTTACATGGTGTTCTGGTTTCCATCATATCAGATCAAGGTACGTATTTCTCTTCTCATTTTTGGCATTCCTTTTAGAGAGTTTTGGTGACTAAGGTGAGCCTTAGTACCGCTTTCCATTCACAGGTGGATAGGCAAGCGGAGAAAACCATTCAGACATTATAGGATATGCTCAAATCTTATGTGATTGACTATGGTGGTAGTTGGGTTGACCACTTGCCTCTCATAGAACTTGCCTATAATAGCAATTATCACTTTAGCATTGGTATGGCTCAGCTTGAAGCTTTATATGGTAGAAGGTGTAGGTCTCCTATAAGGTGGTTTATAGTTAGTAAAAATAGGTTATCTTGCCCCAATTTGGTTCACCATGCCAGGAAGAAGGTAAAGGTGATTCAGGATAGTCTTAAAACTGCCTACAATCACCAAAAGTCCTATATAGATGTAAGACGAAGGGAGTTAGAGTTTAATGTTGGTAACTGGGTGTTCTTGAATGTGTCTCTCGTGAAGGGTGTGTATGGTTTAGGAAGAAGGGGAAGCTCAGTCCTCGTTATGTTAGTTCGTATTTGGTTTTGAAAAGGGTTGGTATTTTTGCATATGAATAGGAGTTGCATTCAAGCTTGAATTCTATTCACTTGATCTTCCATGCCTCTATGTTGAGGAAGAGTGGGGGTGATCATTCGTTGGTTGTTCCTTTAGAAGGTGTAGGCTTTTCGAATTTCTTATATTACGAGGATGTTCCGGTAGAGATCTAGGATAGGAAAGTTTGTTGGTTATAGACGAAGGATGTGGTTTTGATAAAGGTTCTTTGGAGGAACCAAAAGTATGAGAAATCTACTTGGGAAGTTAAGGAGGACATGAAGTCCAAGAATCCGTTCCTATTCCCTATTCCGAAAAATTATGCTTAAGGCATGTATGATCTTAAAATCTTTATTTTCTGTCTTTGTTAAAGGTAAGTATGGGTGAATTTCTGTGTTTAATTATGCTAAGGGATGTCTTGACCCATCATTTGAGGATGAATGATCCTAAGGGGGCAGAATGAAATACCCCAGGTGTTGAACTTTGAGAATTTCTGAAATTTTATCCTTACTGTCCTGACTATGACTTATTGTATGAGTCGTAGGGAGTCTTAATGAGTCATTAGACTCAAATCATAGCATAAATAGTGTGTGTTTATCTAAGTTATGTTCTAAGTACGAGTGTCTCAATATGAGTCATAAGGACTCGTTTTGAGTCCTTTTGTGCAAACTATAGAATGTCTAATGTTTACCCCAAATAGTTTCTATGTTGACTATGACTGGACACTACGAGTCGTAGGGGCCCATTACGAGTTGTATTAGTGGAGTCTTAAGGTCAATAGTGTGTTCCCTTAAAACTGTCTTGGCTACGACACGTGGTGATGAGTCGTAATGAAACCCTATGAGTCGTATAGTGACCCGTAAACACCGATGACTAAACTTCAGCTTTTAATTTGAGGGCACTTTAGACAATTCCCTTCTTACCCAATTAAAACCCCATATTCATAAAGCATTTAAAGGGTTTTTTTCTCATTCATAACGTAATTAAATACTCTCAGAAATCCCTCAAATCCTCTCAAGAGTGATACTTAGGGTTTCTAAGAAGTAGGCCATTTAAGGGCTCAAGGGTCAAATTCTTTCTGTGAAATTTGGTATTTCAGGCATGTACCCTAATTGTTATTTGCTTAAAAGTATGTGTTTTAAAGTATTATTCATATGGTTTTTGTATTGGTTTTGAAACATGGGTTGAGGATTTTGAATATTTGTTGTTGAACAATGTTTCTCGTGGTTTACCTATGACTATCATGCTTTGGTTATGGTTTTGAACTGGTGGGGGTACATGGGTATGGTGAATAAATTAGTGGATTGTGATTTCCTCCAACTTGTGACTTTTGAAGAGGTAATGAACCTAATCCCATATTATGAAATTGGTTTGAATATAAACATTATACATATTTAACTACTCTTGAACTATTGTATAATGTGAAAAGTCAATGAAGCATAATGGTTTTGAAATGAACCTTATGGGGTTGTACAATTCCCTAGGCTAATGCATAATTGAACCAAGGGGGCTACGAATTTCTTGAAATAATGAAATTATTTCGGCATGTTGATGTTACCTTACAAGTGTAGTTGGTATGATGATACCAACAATGTATGCCTAAATATGTATCATAGTTCAATGATTGAGAATATGTGATAAATTATTTAATTGGGCTTTAATGAGGGTTGTGTAGCTGAGTCATAAAAGTGGAGGTCCCTAGGGACCAATACTAGAAACCGAGATTACCAACGCTGGGGTCCATATGACCAGGTGGTTCGAGTCCTCCTTATTATTATCATATGATTGGGAGGTTCGAGTCCCCCATATTATATTACATATTTGGGTGATTTTGTCACCTCGGTATGCTGGGAGGTTCCCAGTTCGAGTCTTCCATGGTGCATATACACAGTCTCTAGTTCGTGCAGCCACATGCATAGGGGCCCTTCCAACTGGGGGAGAGTTGTCCCTATATAGCCCGTGGGTGCCTTCTTATGATATGAAGGTTGAGCTACAAAATCCAGACCTAAGTTTTAAAGGGCATGCTAAGACTTGTTCCCTACCCTGATACGTGATATATATATGTGTGTGTGTATTTGTATTTGATTATGTGTATTAGATTTTGGACTGGATTTGAATGGTTATCCATGGCATTATTTTATCCTCTATCCCTGAGTTACATTTTAGTGTTCAACCCACTAACCATCTTCGGACGTTGTATCCCCACATGATGTAGGCACCGGAGATACTTCTACTTTTCTATGCAGAGTTGGGTGGATCATCTTAGTTCGTCGGTTCATTATTGTAAAGTGGTGAGCTTCCATTCTCTGAAAGACTTGGACATTTAATTAATTCTTATCATAGATTAGAATTGAGAGTTTTTATTATCATTGCCATTATCATTATCGGAGTCGAGGACATATCCCGACCAAAACTGGTTTTTGGTTTTTTTTTTCATAGAGGCTTTGTTGGATTACTATGGATTTGGGTGATGTTGGTTAGATATGTTTGGTCGGTTGTCGATTATCGGTTATAGACATATCTTTTTTTCATTGAACTTATCTTGTGCTATTTTGTTATATGTTCAGAATTCAGTCATTATTGGACGGTGGGGTGGTCTTATATCCATAGTGAATTAGAGATGCCCGTCACGAAAAATACCGATTCAGGTCGTGAAACATGTATTATCCTATAGAGTAAGTAGGTATTCTTTGTTATGAGGATGCATGGGTTGTGTTGCTAGTTGCTTATCAATTCGGGTAGTGTAACTTGTACATATGTATGATCATTTGTTGAAAATGAAATTTATTCCTTCATGCCACATGGTTGGGCTACATTGATATCCACACAGTTGGTTTTAAAATGTCAAAATTGGAGGAGCAATGTTCTTGAGCTCAAATTGAAATTGACTATCGTAGGTGTCTTAAGGTTCTCTTGGTTAAGCATCATTGTGTTGTTTTGTTATTTTGTATTGCCTGAGGACACACAAATATCTAAGTTAAGGATGATGTGCCATGGTTTCATGGCACTTTCGATGCTTAAAACCGAGAAATATGCAAGTACTTAGGCCTATCTTGTAGATGTAATATGTTTTGTGTCTTATTTTGCAGTAAACTAGGTTTTGGGATCTAAACAGAAGGAAAGAAAATGAAAGCTGATCTTTGACCAGCCTATGTTGGCACCTACTTGGCATAGGTTCTACCTACGTGGCATAGGTAATAGAGTAGGTGTCAGAAGGTTGAAGTTCAGAGAATCAGAAGTTGAGAATTTGACCATACTACCTATGATAGGGCACCTACAGCTCATAGGTACCACCTATGGTCCGTAAGTGCTAGAAATTAAAGATTTAAAAGATAATGTAGAGTTGAAGACCCTGTCACCTACGTGAGGCCATCTATGTACCGTAAGTGGCACCATAGGTGGTCGCAGACTCAATTTTCCTCTTTTTTTTCAAAGGATTTCTATGGTTTCTATGTAATCTATAAATACTCTTTTGACGTTTTTAGTTAGTTTACACACTTTGATGCACTTTATACTCTTATAAATATATATTTATTTCAAAATTGACTTTTGATCTCGGAATTCTCTTGTTCTTGGTTTTTGGTTACGTGATTAATTTAAGACTTTAGGTATTTCTTTTTTCATTGTTGTTACTTGATTCTTTTTTATCTTTTTTTTTATTTGCAAATGACTACAAGGGACTAGGTCCCTGGATACTCATGGCAACAGTACAACTAGCACGCGTTTGCACAGTTTTGTCCTCTTATGTAATAAACTATGCGGGTGCTGCTTGTACTATTGAGGACAAGTGGTCTAATTATATTTCAACCCTATTCATCACTCATTTATAAAAGTAAAAGGATGCTTCTTCATCAAGTGTTTCTTGTAAAATTAAAGAAGTGTTGAAGAGAGGAAAAAGGCAAAACTCAATTTACAACATTGCTCATCTTCTTATTTCTTTTGTAAGCTAAAAGAGTGAGTGTTCTTGAGTGAATCCTAATTTGTAATAGAATTACTCAGTCTATAAGAGTAATGCTCTTTTGTTTTCTTTACTTTGAGAGTGCTTAGGTAGAGTTGCCTAAGGTCAAAACTGGTTAGAGTTAACCAATGTTGAGAGAGTCTTGGTAGAGTTGCTAAGGTTAGGCTGTAGTAGAGTTACTACAAACAGGAAGAACCTAGAGTTAGGCTAAAATCGAGTCTGTAATCAAGAGGTTGATTATAGTGGATTTCTGATGAGCTTGAGAGGGGAAGTCGTGGTTTTTCCTCCTTTGGGCTGGGGGATTTCCACGTTAAATCTTTATGTTGTTAATTTCCTGCAAAGCCTTTAGTTTTTCCAGCACTTCATAGTTGCTTCATTGTTCTATTTTCTATGACTGATTTTGAGGGACCAGGTCCCTCACTATGTGGTGCGACCCCCAAGGGTTCCAACAATTAGTATCAGAGACGGTTCACTCTAAAAGGTTCATACCTAGAGTGTTTTGGTCATCATGGCTGCCTCACTGAATTTGGAACAGGATAAAAGGTTCCCTTATACAAAGAGGTAAGAATAATCTTTGAAGTTATTCCAAACACCTGGAAAAGTAAAGAAAATGCTATAACTGAGCTAGGGGTAGAGAGAAAAGGAGCAAAAAAGGAGAGATTCCTGACTTTGAAGGCTTTAGAGTCCGACTCAAGTGAGAAAGACACAGATGTTGCACTTCTGGCAATAAGGATTGTTAGAGTAATGAAGAAAAATGGTGAGCTTAGCAAAAAGAATGGCAAAATTTAAATGTGTCACAAAGGTGGTAGTTTTGAAGATTTCATTAGGGATTGCCCAATGCAAAAGACGGAGAAAAATCCTAAAAAAATCAAAAAGAAAGGAAGCAGCTAGCTGTATAGTCAAAAAGGTGTTGGTTGCATGGGAAGACTCCTCCAATGAATCTGAGAAAGATAAAGTGTATGGAGTTGGTTTTATGATGAAAAGGGATGATAAGAAAATCATCTCAGGTTCCTGGTTTTCTCTCATGGCAACTAATGAAAATAAAGAAGAAAATGGGCAGAAAAAGGAGATTTTACCCAAAATTGATTTATGGATAGTGGTTGTTCAAGGCATATGATTGGAAGGGTTGACTGTTTTCTCTCCATAAAGACACTTCAAGTGAGTGTCTTTTGAAAATGGTAAATATGGGTATATCCAAGGTGTTGGAAGGATTGGAAAATTACCTCATCATGCAATAGAAGATGTGTATTATGTGAATGACCTTAAGTACAGTATTCTAAGTGTATCTCAAATCTGTGACAAAGGAAATGAGGTAAAATTCATATCTAATGGATGTACTATGAATATTCATTCAGAAATGAATGTTGGGATCTTTCTTTCACACTAACCCTATTTTTAACATACTAAAACTAGTTTCATTATGATGAATGAATGAATCCATCCAGGGCAGCTGGTAGCTAGCTTAGACTTCTCGGCCAGTTTCCCGTGTATTGATCCATTGTGTTAGCAATTTCTTATTGTCAAGCATGAAATATGGAAGAATTATTCTACAAGAAAAAAAGATTAAAAAAAACATGTATGTAGCTGATCTAGAGTTAGTGGCTGATGGGGAATTAACTTGTTTAAGTGCTCAAGGTTAAGATACTAATTTATGGCACAGAAGATTAGGAAATGTAAGTTTCTCTTTGTTAAACAAGTTGATTTCAAGGGACCTAGTCCGTAGCTTGCCAAAGCTAAAATTTCCAGACAATAAAGTTTGTGATGCTTGTGTTAAAGTAAAACAGACCAGGTCCTCCTTCAAATTAAAGAAGCTGGTGAGTACTTCCAGACCTCTTGAAATACTACACATGGATTTATTTAGACCTATTAAAGTCCATAGTAGAGAAAAGAAGAAATATAAGGTGGTTATTATAGATAACTACTCCCGGTTCACCTGGACAATGTTTATAAGAACTAAGGATGAAACATATGAGGTTCTTGTGGATTTTACCATGAAAATACAAGTGAAGCTAAATGGCAAAATTGGTGAATTCAGGTCTGACCATGGAACTGAATTTGAGAATTCTCAAGTTGATGAATTTTGTGATAAGCATAAAATGAGTCACAACTTTTCTGCTCCTAGAACTCCACAACACAATGGAGTTGTTGAAAGGAAAAACAGAATACTCAAAGAGTTTGTTAGGACTATGCTAATTAATAATAGTCTTCCAAAGAGTTTCTAGGCTGAAGCCATAAATACTGCTTGTTATGTTACTAATAGGTGCTTAATTAGATCACTAATGAATAAGACTCCATATGACCCGGTATTCAATAGAAAGCCTAAGCTAGACTATTTTAGACTATTTGGATGAAAATGCTTTGTGCTAAACAATGGCAAGAAAGAATTGAAAAAATTTGACTCCAAAAGTGATGAAGTAGTGTTTGTAGGCTATTCCTCAATAAGCAAAGCTTACAGAGTGTTCAATAAAAGAACACTGTATGTTGAATAAAGTGTTTATATGTTCTTTAATGAGTTAAGAAACTAAATAAATTCAGGAGATGGCGAAGATTCAGAAGTTGAAGAACCCATTCCTATTCAAAGGGATATATTGCCGAAGATGATGATCAAGGGATAAATGATGCAGATGAGGGTGATGATAGTGATATTGATCCAAGATCTCAGTCATAAAATCCAGATCTAGTAGAAGAATAACCAGAGCAAACTAGTCAGAATACACAGATACGTGGTCCTAGTGGTATCAATCTCATAAGGCAAAATTGGAGGCACAAATCCTCTCATCCCTTTGAGAACCTCACTACACCTTTGGAAACAAAAGTCCAAACAAGATCTCAAGCCAAAAATGGTATGGTATTTTCAGCTATTTTGTCTCAAATTGAGCCCAAAAATTTGAAAAAAGCTCTGAAAGATGCTTATTGGATCAATTTAATACAGGAAGAACTCCAGCAATTTGAAAAAAGCAAAGTCCGGCATCTGGTCCCCAGGCCTGTTGACAGAATAATTATTAAGACCAAATGGGTGTACAGGAAAAAGCAAGATGAGAGTGGAACTATTAACATAAACAAGGCAAGGCTAGTTGTTCAAGGTTATAACTAGGAAGAAGGGATTGACTATGATAAGACTTTTGCCTGTAGTAAGAATAGAGGCAATAAGAATTCTTGTTGCATTTTCTGCATATATGGGATTCAATCTGTTCTATTATAAAAGGCCATATCCTCCCCTTTTCCGAAAATTTGTCTTATGCAAAATTGAAATCAAACTCATCTTTGAATTAACTCCATGGACCCTGCCCAACTCAGTTATTCTAACCATTCAAATCCAAAACTTTTCTTCACTTACCTTTCTGATAGGGATTTATCCCTAGAAACACATTACCTCTTTGATAGTATGATGACTGGTGATCCTTGGGTTATTGAAAAATACATTTTGCTGTCACATAACCTAGAAGAAAGTTTGGATGTTCCTAAGAACCAAAATGACAGCCTGAAAACAAGTCTCCAAAGTGAAATCTAGAAATCCTACTAA
This sequence comes from Capsicum annuum, assembly GCF_002878395.1. Taxonomy (NCBI): domain Eukaryota; kingdom Viridiplantae; phylum Streptophyta; class Magnoliopsida; order Solanales; family Solanaceae; genus Capsicum; species Capsicum annuum. The sequence goes on along the minus strand of NC_061122.1, from coordinate 138,759,987 downwards.
AAAGCATCAGACTTCTGAAGGATTGGTCCCAAGAAAAAAATAATGACTTATGACGCACCTAGTAGGGATTATATATATAACAAAAAGAGGGAAAAACACAAACCAATTACTAAAAATACGTAAATTGAGAGATGCAGGTTTAAATTTAGCAAGTGAGAATAATGAACTCAACAATAAGGTTACAGTTCTAACCATGAGGCCTCTAATCTTGAATATAGATTTCAAGACGCTAACCAAAGAATTATTAAACTGATGGCCTTACTTCTCCAAACCGTCTCCCCAAATCCTTCATTCTTATTAATTTCTCTAACTTCTGTGGCTCTTTCTGTGGAACAGGAAGTATAAGTCTTGCACTACAATGATACCTAAACTGCTGAATATGAATGAATTCTTGTTTATGTTCTCTTAATCTGTATCTTTTTCATTTTAAAGGCTGGTCTTTAGGCTAGTGTTGCCCTAGTAGCCATGAGTTAACTAACATGTGCTTATTTTACTCTTGGTTTACTGTTTATACTTTTTAATAATGCCAAAAGAGTAAATACTAATTTTATGTGGTAGGGACTAGGTACCACGTTGTGAGTTGAAATACAAATATGAATGGCATATTGACAAGGGAAAGTATGTGATAAATCGTATGAAGGCATAATGACAGAGTAGGAAGTAATGATAGTGCAGAAATATTGGTGCTTTGTTGATAGGGGGAAGCAAATGAGTTGAGTTTTTTGTGCCAACTGATAACAATGGACAAGATCCCTATGTTGTACGATGGTGGAAACATGATGATATGGGGAACATTCATCTTCAGTAATGGTAATCACACTAATTAAATGTGATGAATGTATATTGATGCTCAAAACTCTAAGGCTAGTTTGTCATCATAAAAAAGGGGGGAAATTATTGTATCTTGTTTTAATGATGAGCAAATAACTACAAGGGACCAGGTCATAGATGTTCAAGGCAACAGTATAGCTAGCACGCGTCTGTACAGTTGTGTCCTCTTATGTAACAAACTGTGCATGTGTTGCTTGTACTATTGAGGACACCTGGTCTAATTATATTTCAATCCTATTTATCACTTATCTATAAAAGGAAAGGGATGCTTCTTCATCATGTGGGTTTTGCAAAATTAAAAGAGTTCTGAAGAGAGAAAAAAGAAAAAAAATCAATTTACAACGTTGCTCAAGTATTGGTCATATTCTTATTTATTTTGTAAGCTAAAAGAGTGAGTTCTCTTGAGTGAATCCTGATTTGTAACAGAATTACTAAGTCTATAAGAGTAATGCTCTTTTGTTTTCTTTACTTTGAGGGTGCTTAGGTAGAGTTGCCTAAGGTCAAATTGGTTAGAGTTAACCAATGTTAAGAGAGTTTTGACAGAGTTGCTAAGGTTTAGTTATAGCTCAAGAATAGATCCAATATTGTTTATGCGAAATCACATATGACTAGTCTCACTTGCCTCCTGTCACTTTCTTAATTTACCCAACTACCAAATCAGAGTTCTATGCCATACTCCCTAGTTTCATATTAGTTGTGCACTTTATTATAAATAATTGTATCAAATTATTTGTCCATTTACTAAATCAAAATAAAATTAATAAAAAAATTATTTTTTCCCCTACAGTTAATATTTTTGAAAGCCTAAATAAGTTAAGTTTTGAATTTATTATTTCAAATTTGTTGATAAAATATAAATTAGTAAAATTATCCATCTTATATATAATTTATTAAAAAAAAGATAGACAACTAATATGAGAAGAAGAAAGTATCAGGAAAAAAGAATAAATGCGTATTATAGTAGGATTGCATGAACACCTATTAATAATTACACATGATTAGGGGTTGTTTGGTACATACCAAATTATCCCTAGAATTGTATTCCTGGGATTATAATTTCTGGACAATTTTATACTATGTGAAAGGTGGTATAAATAGTCCCATGATTGATGATATTAGTTTTATACCATATTAGGATGATTGTATAAATTAGCTCGGAAATAAATTTATTCCTTTTTATATATTTTTTTACCTTTTTAAAAGTCAAACGATAAAACTTTAATCAATATTTTGAGATGTATTTCTTAATCAAGTTAAAAAAAATTATAATTCATGGTAGATTTCATATAGTTTTTGAATATCTAAACTTTAATTTTAAGAAATTGAATTAATCAAATTAAATTTAACTTTAAAAATTAATTAAATTAACTCACAAAAAAATATATCAAAAATACAAAAATAATAAATTTTGTTGATGAGATATCTCACCTTATACCTCTTTACAACTAAAGCCTAGAATGAGGTAAAAACTAACACACATTCACATTCAGTGTATATATCAAATTAATGTTCTGTACTATGATTAAGTGATTAAATTAAGTAAAATATCTGTTAATTAATTATGATTAAATAACATAAGCTCTAAATTCAAGCGCACATATATATATATATACCGAGACCGAATATGTGTAATGCCAACAAATTGTCCAATTTCCCACTAGACGCTGCGTCACCCAATATTATCTACACTCACCCTCAGCCCAGTCATTTATCCAAATCCTACCTTCAAAAATATATAAATTAAAAACTAACAAAATACTCTTAAAAAGAGAAAGAGGAAAAATAATAACATTTTCAAATATATATTCCAATTATAGTTAAGTTAACCCTCCAATAAACTCCAGCCACTCCATTACCCCGATCCAAATGACAAATATATCGCTCACTTAGTTTTCGTATAAACTGAAAACCTCCTAATAAATAGTACGGCTATTTCTGTCATTTAAGAAGAATCATCACGCACAAGTGGACGTCTTTTTTTAATTTTATTTTATTATTCTTCTCTAAATTTCTAAGATTATCTTACCTCCAATGATATATGAATTAAAAAAAAAAAGAAAAAAAATATGAGGCTCTTTTTCTGAGTTATTCTCTTTTACGGTCATCACTTCTCTGGTATTTGATCTGCAGAATTTTAGTGGCTTCTAAAATCTTAGTGGATAACAGTAACAGGAAAGTTAGAAAACCAATTTTCTTGTCATTTTCAATTTTTGTGTAAATAACAGTTGACCACGTTGTACAGCTCCGAGTTTGAATTGATATAATTGAATTGTGCTGGGGGCAATTGTTTTGCTATGTTCTCGTACAATTAGGGATCTGTTTGTTTTGTGAATAGTAATAGGATTAGGGTCTGTGAAGAAGGGTGTTGAGTGATGGTGGCATCTGGGGGTGGAGGAGACCCTGTCGAGTCATTTCTGAATTCGGTACAATTGTTTAAGAATGCATTTTCCCCAATAGAGTCAGGTATTAAGAAAGTGGCAAAGGATTTTGAGCATTGTTGGCCGCTTGCTCCAAAGAATGAGACTCCTGGATTAGATGTCAAGAAAATGTGTGCAGCAAGTAAGCAAGACGTGGCTGCTAGTGTTGATGAGAAAAAGAAGGGCTTGCTCATAAAGTTACCCATTAAGATGTTTGTTGGAATGTTTGGGAATAATAATAAAGGGGCCAATAATGTGGCCAAGAAAGGGCTGAAGGAAAAGTTTGGTGTTGGAAAAGGAGATGGTGGGAGCTGTGTAAACTGTCTGCAGTTTGATGTTGCTTGGTCATTATTAATGAATGGTTTTGTTCAGGCTGTTCCGACCCCGTTTAAGTCTGTGAAAAAGCCGTCTTCAAAGGCGAATGAGGACACTGTGAGGGTGAATCATGTAAAGAAGTCAAGTGATCAGGTTGTTATTCGAAACTATGATGGAGTGAAGGACAAAGAGGAAAACAATTTATCTTTTGAGTGCGTTTTTGGTTTTCTTTTTGATCAAATAGCCATGAAGCTTCAAAAATTTGACTTAGGAGTACAACAACACGAATGCCTCAGTCAAATTCCTCAGCCTGCCAATCAGTTTGATCATTTTAAGGTGCTAGTCAGTATTATAGAGGGTAAAAGAGCTGATGTCAATGGATTTCTGGGGAATCTGAATTTTGCAAGAGTAGGAGGTGTTCCTTCAAGTATTGTTGATGTAGGTTCTTCTACAAGAGAAGAGAGAGAAGCTGGTGCTAATGATATTGATGGTCAAGATGAGAGCACAGGAAATTCCGCAAAAAGTTTAGCGAATGGTTTGCTTAGTATTCCATTATCCAATGTCGAGCGTTTGAGATCAACATTGTCCACAGTTTCAATAACAGAGCTAATTGAGCTTTTTCCTCAGTTAGGGCGGTCTAGTAAAGACCATCCTGACAAGAAAAAGCTGATCTCTGTACAGGACTTTTTCAGATACACCGAAGCTGAAGGTATGCCTCTCTCCTACTTTTAAGTTGATCTGATGTGTATCCCGTTCAAGTGAATTTGTCAAAATAACTTTTTAAGCTTTTCATATTTGTTTCTCTTGGTCACGAATCAAACAAATAGTGAGTTTTCCTCATATCTGTGTGCCATTTTGTGTTACAGTAGACTGATTACTACTTCTGATCTTCTATTTTATATTACAGAACATGTTTTCTTGGGTCCTTGGTTTAAAGGAGAAAGGGCGATGTAGGAGTCAATAGCATTAGCACCATACTCTGAGAACTATGTGGTCATAATTGATCTTATAATGTTGATTTCTTTGTTTGATTTTCCTTTTGTTTGCAGCTTTCTATTCTACGTCGGGTTTGTCTTTGTATATTTTCTGCACTTCTTCAATAAGATTAAACTATATTTCTGTTGTCTCTTAATTCAGCTTTCATATAATCCGTAGTTATAGTGCTGTACACTAATGACTAATCTTTGTCAGATAGTTATTCTTTCAGACAATGTTAACCGCTTGCAGTGTGTTTGGCAATCCAGTGCACCAGTATTTGGCTAGTTATTCCGCTCATGTTTTACACATTTATCAAACCCATGAGAAGTTTTCTAGTTTTCTGTGATTGAAAATGATGATCATTTTAGCAATCTACACTCCGTAACAACCTGTCTCTAATTCTCCTTGAGCATAGAATTTCCTTGCACTGCCTGTGTGCACTCCGCAAGGCTAAGCCGATTCTGAACCTGGATAAACGAGGGGGGTTGTACTAGATTGACAGCAGATAAATGGATATATAGGATTCATTTAGCTGATCTTAAATATTTTAGGACCCACAGTAACTGAGTGATATAAGATTTTCTTTACTCTTCTTGCTTTAGTGAGCTCTTCCATACAAAGACAATATGTGCCTAAACTATAAAGAGCCTTGTCTAAGGTTTTCTTTCCCATTTTCGCCTTGTGTCATATATCAAGCAAATGCACATCTTCAATAAACAGTAACCCTGTCAGCTGCACTGTTTTCTAGCATCAGAAATAGTGGATAACAAGGGAACTATTTCTCTTGTAACATGAGACAGGAGACACATTAATGTATGCGCATACTATGCTGTTCCACGTACCTCTGCTTAAACTTGTTGCCCCTAGCTTAATTAAAGCCTTAATTTTACATATTGAGAAGCTTGGAAAAATAGTTGGTAATGCTTGACTTTCTCTAAGAATTGATTTTCCCAAGTCTTTTGAGGTTCAGAGCATCTGTTCTGATGGCTAAAATAGAAACCTCGTAACTATTGGCACGTAGTTTGTATTATCTAAGGGGCATGGTAACAATATGTTCAGTGAAAATATGAGACGTGGAACATGTCTGATAGATAATTGCATACAATATTATTGTCTATCTGGTTGTATTTTGCAATGACATTGTGCTAGAAGATGTGGCTACACAAGAAAACTGCAAACTCAAGATAAACAAGAGTGGAAGCACAAGAAATATAGCTTGTACCAGGTTTTGACTTGTAAGAATAACTAAAAATTTCCCTAGAAGAAAATTTTGTTAATGTGGAATTGGATGAGATTGCAAGTTTAAGGAAACACAGAAGTAACTGGAACATTTTTCCAGTAGCTGAACAACTGTCGACGTGATTGAAATAAATGATTCCTTCTATTATGTGCACCTTTTATTTTTATTATCATTGTCATTGTCATCAGCGTTATTACTATTATTGTTATTGTTATTGGGTCAAACACACAGACAAACACTTAAACTTGTCTGAATTTTTCATATACACTTAAACTAGGTTCCCTATACTATTGAACAACTTATGTTATCAAATGTGTGCCTATTGAATACATATTTGACAACTCTAAACCACTTAAAGTGTGTGAATGTCATTCGCTGTGACGTGGCAAATGAAACAAAGGAAATTATGTCACATCAGTAAGGAAAAGAAAACGGACACGTTGGGAAAATAAAGACATTGGCTTTTCTTTGTTTCTCCTTACTACTTCCGGCGCTTACCAGCCATATCCAATTGCAGTAGCCACTGTTACAAAATTAACCCTACATGTTCAGCTCATTAGGCAGCAGTAGTCGTGCTCCTCTTTGTGGTCATGCTGTAGCTTTTCTCCATTAACTTGCAACAGTTCTAATCTAACATGGAGGTACCTGGAGGTTTGACAATGGGGAGTAGAACTTCGTTCGTTTTGGCCAGTGAGAGAGATATCCTCCAAATGAGAACAAAACTGCAAATCGTTTTATGCTCTGAAGTACCTTGTGATTTCTTCACCTTCTTGCTCTGATAACAGAAGTAACTTGATCAATAGTTTTGGGACCATACAAATAATCTGATGAAATGAATATTGAAAAGTAAGACTTTTATGTTCTAATTTTCAGAAGCTGTTTTATCGAATTTGACTTTGCCATGGGAAATACGGCAAGTCGAGCTTGCAGTCATAATGTCCAATTTCAAAGAAATTACTCTCCAAGATAGATTGGAAGATTCTGATATCTCAGGAAGAGGCTGCCATTGACGTCCATATTTAAAAAGGATATGAATACTTTAAAAAGGAGGATGATAACATTGACCAGATTCAAACATATAGTTTGATTGAAAAGAAAACGATAATGGTTGGAAATCCATTTTTTTAAGTGAAGTTTCATAGTTTCCTGCAAACATATACCTTGTTCTGTAACTTAGAGCAATTGCATGTGTCCAAATTTGGTTGTCAAACATGCACTGTGCCATGTCCGCTGTATGTGTTTAATAGGCACATATTTTTCAGCGTTAGGTGTTCACTAGGTCAGACCCTAATTAAGGTGTCTAAATGAAAAACGTGGACAAGTTTAGGTGGGTCTCTATGTATTTGACTTTATTATTATTATCTTTTGGTCAGGATGAGGCTGCCTGCTACATACAAGAACTCCATAATAAGTAATTTTCGGCAACTAAATTTCCATATTGTCAAACATGCCCTTAGTCCTGTGTTGTTGCAAACTTGCAGGGAAGAGATTCTTTGAGGAATTAGATAGAGATGGTGATGGCCAGGTCACGTTGGAAGATCTTGAAGTTGCTATGAGAAAGAGAAAATTGCCAAAGAGATATGCCCATGAACTCATGCATCGTGCTAGAAGTCACTTGTTCTCAAAATCTTTCGGGTGGAAACAATTTCTGTCGTTGATGGAACAGAAGGAATCTACCATCCTGCGGGCTTATACCAGTCTTTGTTTAAGCAAGTCAGGCACATTGCAGAAGAGTGAGATACTTGCATCACTAAACAATGCAGGACTTCCAGCAAATGAAGACAATGCTATTGCCATGATGCGATTTCTAAGTGCGGATGCAGAGGAATCAATTTCCTATGGACATTTCCGGAACTTTATGCTTCTACTGCCATCAGATCGGCTTCAAGAAGATCCTCGGTAGAATAACTTTACCCTTTTTAAATGATATGATAATATTATGCATTCGATAATTTGTTAACACGTAATACAGTAAGATGTTAGAATATAAAAGAAAGTTACTGAAAGAAAGTTACAGTGATTAGATTCTTGTTTAGGTTTGCATTGGTGGTCCAGCTTTTGGCTTCCATTAGGTAACACTTCCCAAGTTTTGGCTGGGAAAGCTAGATTTTTTGTTTGAGTTAATCTGGAGAAATGAGTTGATTAGAGGCTTTTCTGTGGGATTCTTTTGAAGACAATATTCAACTGTTAATCACGTCTCGTATTGACTGATCATTTGAAGATCAAATATACAGAGGCCTAAATGATAATTAATTTCTAGCATCAGTGGTACTGCTGTGGCATTTCAATTGCAAGGTGGGTGGGGCCCTTCTCCAGACCTTGCCCATAGCAGGAGCTTTAGTGCGCTGGACTCCCCCTTTTTAGCGGTACTACTGCACGAGATTAATCACTGTTCATGTTTATGCTAGTGGAAATGAAACTAGAAAAGATGTTTGTAGGGGCATAACTTGGAAAAACAAGTTACCCGGATGGCATATGTTGAGTTTTGTAATGTTTGTCCCTTTAGATGTCCTGTGTCTGATATGGGACATTATATCACCCAACTGGATAAATGGTTATTGAGGCCGACAATTGTCTTAGTAAAAAGGAAGAGATGGATGATACCAAGGTTTTGGGCTGACAAAATTTGCCTTTGTTTCTTAAGACCAACAATGAACATGGCTATTTACAGCTATGCTATACTATTGAAAATGATATTCTTGCATTCTTCCTTCGTATGTAGCTAAATACAGAAAACATAAAAGAACTTTTGGAACTATCTGGTTAGGATATTTATATATCATCCAAGATCATATAATACAGTGACTTCTCCAAAGATATGAATTGAGGATACAAAAGTTTTGGGTTTTGGAAGTTGTTGGGTTGGTTCTTCTAAATTTTGTTAATTTTGAGACATTATGATCTTAATTATATTTTGGCCGCATCACAGAAGAAGTAGCAAGACATACAACAATTTTGAGAAACAGCCAGCTATTGTACATCGGGGAGTTTATGTTTTAATCTGAGCACATTAATATTTTGCCGTGGGAAAATATTGTTTTGTATTAGAAGTATTAGAAGTTTTGGCTTTGGGAAGACAGTGGAGTTGGTTCTTTATAATTGGGTACTTGCGAGACTTCCCTTTTTCAGTGTGTGTCAATTTTGAAGGTTTAGATACTACAAAAATATATTTTTATTCATAGAGTATTTATACGAGAGTTGGTTCTTTATAATTTGGGTACTTGCAAGACTTCCCTTTTTCAGTGAGTGTCAGTTTTGAAGGTTTAGATTCTACAAAAGTATGTATTTATTCATAGAATTGTACAGTATTTATGAGAGAACAATTAATCAGAATAAACTAATTAATTGAGAGATTCTTGGATCAAGGGACTTCCTATAATCTATTTCCTAGAATAACAACTAATATATTTTCCTAAGATACATGCTATCCCATATTTACAGGAGCTGATTACAATCAAATCTGCTAGTTGATTTGCGGATCAGATTTCAATCAAATCTTCCAATCATTGTGGAGCATATTATGACTAAATCTGCCAGCTCATTCGACACTCCCCCTTAAGTTTGCATGTAAATATTGAACATGCCAAACTTTCTAACAAATGACTCAAAGGTAGTTCTGAAGAGGCCTTTTATGAAAATATCTGCTATTTCTTCAGTTGGAACGAAAGGGATACACACACATCCATCTTCAATCTTCTCTTTAGTGAAGTGTCTGTCCACTTCAATAGGCTTTGTTCTGTCACGTTGAACTAGATTATGAGCAATGCTTATGGCATCCTTATTGTCACAGTACAACTTCATTTGCAAATTCATAGGTTTCTTAGTTCTTTCAGAAATCTCTTGAGCCACAATATTTCACAAATTCCATGTGCCATGGAGCGATACTCAGCCTCATCACTATTTCGAGCCACCACGTTTTGCTTTTTACTCCTCCATGCCACTAAGTTTTCCCAAACAAATGTACAATATCCGGACGTAGACCTTCGATCAATAGATGAACCAGCCCATCCGCATTTGTATAAACTTCAACACTTCTTTGCTCATTTTTTTTTTTTGTTTTGAAGAAAACCCCCTTCCCAGGAGAACTCTTTAGATGCCTTAGCATTTGATACACAACTTCTTAGTGTTCTTCTCGTGGAGAATGCATGAACTGACTAACTAGGCTCACAACAAAAACAAAGGCTATATCAGGTCAAGTATGTGACAAGTAAATCAACTTGCCAACCAATCTTTGATATCGACCCCTATCAATTGATTTTCCATCCTTCGCAAACTTTAGATTCGGGTCAATCGAAGTTTTAGTTGGTCTATAACTACTCATTCCCATTTCCTTTAACAGATCAAGAACATACTTACTTTGTGACACTATAATTCCTTGTTTTGATCGTGCGACTTCCATGTCGAGAAAATGCTTCAGCAGGCCTAAGTCCTTTAACTTAAATTCTGAGGCAAGACGCTCCTTTATTTTTTTATTTCAACCTCATCATCTCCTATGAGGATGACATCGTCAACATACACTATAAGAACTGCTATTTTTCCTTCTAGTGAATATCGAGTGAACATTGTGTGATCTGCTTGTCCTTGCACATATCCTTGTTTTTCCACAAATTGAGTAAACCTTTTAAACCAAGCCCTTGGAGACTATTTTAGATCATAAAGAGATCTTCTACGTATGCATATCTTTGACTTGTACTTTTCTTCAAAACCCGGTGGGGGATCCGTATCGACTTCTTCCTCTAGTTTCCCATTCAAGAAAGCATTCTTCATATCCAACTGTTGAAGAGACTAGTTAAGGTTTACCGCGACTATCAACAGAACTCTAGTTGAGTTTGGCTTTGCTACTAGAGCAAATGTCTCAAGATTGTCAATGCCATATGTTTGCATGAACCCCTTAGCTACTAGGCGGGCCTTATACCTCTCCAAGGATCCGTCTGACTTAAATTTAGTGGTGAACACTCATTTGCAACCCACTAATTTCTATCTAACAACTCCCATGTCTCATTTTTTTCAAGGGCTTGCAATTCCTCCAAAATAGTCTCCTTCCACTTGGGAACTCGTAGAGCATCTTGCACAGTTTTTGGGATCTCCACTCTAGAAAGTTGTGAAGTAAAGGCTGAATAACTAGGAGACAATTTTTTATAGGACACAAACATAGAAATAAGATAGTTATAAATATTTCTAACACCTTTGTGTTTTGCAATAGATAGGTCCAGATCTAAGAAGGAATTAGAAATAGAATAAGTTGGAAGATTACCTTGAATTTTAGGAAGGTCTTGCAGATTTGACTTTCGATAGTGTTGAGGATCTTTGGTCTTTTTTTCTTGAGTTCGGTTCCTTCTCGAATACACTTGTATTTGTTTTCTCAGTTCCCATTTTTATTTGTCATTTGAAGGCTCTATAGGTTCAATGTCAAAGTTTTTATCATTTAAGTCACTTAAGTCCCTATCATCTCTCGAATCATTGTCTTTTTCATCTCTTGCATCACATTTATTCATATCTTCTCCTAGATCCCTCACATTGGTATTTATTGTAATATCTAGCCCTTTATTTGTCTAATGTTTAGTTTCCTCAATATCCCAAAAAGATGAATCTCCACCTACGTGATATGCCCCTGAAGATGAGTAGTAAAATAAAGTCGGTATTTAAAGAAAGTTATATCTATTATGACAATTATCCTCCCCGACTAAAGATCATAACACTTATATCCCTTTTGATTTGGAGCATATCCTCTCTTTTTTTGCTTTCACACTATCCACAGAACACTCCCATTCACCATTATAACACTGGTCTCACTCTTGCCACAAAGACACCATTTCCTTGTCACCCTGCTTAGCCTGCCATAGTTTAATTTTCAACTCAAATATTTGAGAAACATTTTCTACGTCAAAATATGTCTCCCTAATGGCTTCCTCACATCCTTAGTAGTAGGTAAAAAAAGATAAGGTTTACCTATGATTGCTTCCATGGAATTTATTAACTAGGCTATCAAGAGTGGATTCTCTGATCTCCACATATTCATCTTTGGGTTTCCGACTTTCGGCTTTTTCGTCTCTCCGGTCTGATGTTTCAACTTTCCGCGACCATCAATTGCAAGCTTTACGGACTGCGTCTATTCCAAATAGTTCTTCCCGTTTAATCGATGAGAAGTTAACTGGAAGGACATGTGAGAAGCATTGCCTCCTTGAGTCATCAGATTTTCTGTTGGAACTTCTAGCGAAGAACTTTTGTCTTCATTTGATGATCCAGAAAGAAGATCTTCTTGGAAAGCCGATTTGTCCATGTGATATTAGGAGAAAACGTCCTGCTCTGATACTATGAAGGTTTAGATACTGCAAAAGTATATATTCATTCATAGAATTTTACAGTATTTATAATAGAAGAAGTAAGATTAAAATAAACTAATCAATCCCTGATTCTTGAATCAAGGAATTTCCTCTAATCTATTTCCTAGAATAACAATTAATATATAATATATTTTCCTAAGATACATGCTATCCCATATTTACAGGAGCTGATTACAATCAAATCTGCTAGCTGCTTTGTGGAACAGATTATGACTAAATCTGCCAGCTCATTCGTCAAATTTAATGGACAATTAATGGGAAGATCCCCTATAATATAGTTACATAACTATGAATCTCTATATAATGGAGTTCCTCGCTAGCCCCCAAGGCTTTGGTTCAAGCTCAACGCATAATGTGTGGGTTAGGTACACGTTTTGAGTTTTAATCCTTCTGTGGACAAAAAAAGGTATTTAGGTGGGAAGGGTAGAGGTGCAGGTCCATTATGCACTGAGTTTCGAACCGTGTACCAGACTACCAGTTGGCTCTTGGGGATGTCTTTGTTGCCAAAGATTAAAGTGTTTCCAGGTTACACATGGAGTATCGTGTGCACACCACCAAATATGCCTTGAGTAATTAGATCTCTTAAAAGCTGTACAATTATGCATGTAGTTGGTAACTGCTTTAAGTAATCACATGCAATACTCAATTCCTACCCCTTAATTAGCTTCCAAATCCATTGATGGTTTTATTGCATTTGGAAGTATTATCCACATTAGCAAAGTAAAGGCAGTATCTGCACATAGCAAATAAATCAAGCATTGAGTTTAATAACACTTGCAGTTTATGTAAAGACGATCTACATTTCCTCTCCTTTTTATTACTCAAAAGAAAGGAATGCATGTGGGTCCCCCGACATTATAGCAATCAGATGCTGTCTGCAGATGAAAGGGACCTTGATATTTGTGAAACATTACATAGTTAAAGAATGTTGAAGCACAAAATTAGCGAAAAGAAAAGAGATGTTAGAGAGAGAATAGTATGATGGAATAGAATTCGTAAGTGGAATGTTTTAATGTTCGATTAGAAAACGGCGGAGGATTTGTGTGTTATTAAATTTCAGATCAAAATTTCGCATACTCGCGATATCAATTTTTCATTTTTGGATGTAGATGCATGTGACAAGTTCAGTTTCCTTTTTTTGTCTCTAACAATTATTTTGTTTATGGTACATGCAATTGTCAGCATTGCAAAACCTGACTGTTACTTTATCTTTAATTGATGATATGGAGCCTTACTTCAAAGCACAAGTCTGTTTCTAAACCTTTTTGCGCATGTTTGTTGGTGTTCTGGTGGTGTATAACATACAGAAATATCTGGTTTGAGGCTGCTACAGTAGTTGCTGTTCCTCCACCTGTAGAAATTCCTGCTGGAAGTGTCCTAAAATCAGCATTAGCAGGAGGCCTTTCCTGTGCATTGTCTACATCTCTAATGCACCCTGTGGATACGATTAAGGTAACTTGTTTTTCCAGAAGCATTTACTTGCTTGTGTAAATAATACATGGTGTTACTGTTTGGATTTCCAGTAAAAAGTTACCCAGAAAGGTAAAATATGACTAGATAATCTTGGGTAAACAATTCAAAAGGAGCTCCATTGTCCCAAAGCAAATTTACTTCCTTTTTGGTTTGTGCCACATATATCACCTATTTCCGGAAAATGAGAAATCTTCCTCCAAAATCTTCAAATTAACATAAAACTGATGCTAATTCATGATATTTCAAACTTGATATAGCATCTTACTAACTAATGGTTCCTCTTCATCACATTCCCGACCATTATTTAATGCATAGTCAATGTAATATTTTTTTTTTTTAGCTTAATAAGTGGTCAAATTAATGTAGTTAATTGGAAATGAGGTAGTAGTATTCAACAGTATTTTATTGTTTTATGTGATAGTAAGCACATTATATGCTTTCATTTTGTCTTCCTTTACCATAAGCACACCTTACAGAGGTTTGTATTTGTATTATACATTTCTGATTGTAAGCCTGTATCTACACCCTTTAGGATTAAAACCTTTGTTTCGTGCATAGATAGTTTACTCTTCTTGGTCATAAAGTCTAAAGGAGAAATACAGAAAGTGAACTGGATGGAAGGTCTCTTCAAAGGATGTTATAATAAAACATCTGACGTCTTTGCTTTGTTTTATACTTTAGATGGTTGATTACTGGTTGCGTTTTAGTTATACTATTATTTAAAATTATTACTTAAGAAGTATGTGGGGACATGTTGAAAGCGTATGTAATTTCCTATTCTTGATGAAGATTTTTTAGCTTGAAGATGTATAATTTCTTCTTACCAGTTCCTCAATAGGTAATTAAGTTCATGCAAGGTTATATATTTCATATGATCTTTTTCATGTTTGGAGTTACGTATGCTGTGTCTGGAAAGTATCTTATTGTTTTATTTGTGATTTATATAAACATGTTTCAATGAAGCATAACTAACTCTGAATCAAGGTGATAAGTCGGTCATTTATCGTGGCATTATTTTTGTGGTTTAGTTGGGTACGCTGAAGTTGATGTAGAAAATTAATTAGCAATCACTTAGAGTGAAAATGACTTTCTAAAACTTTTGGCTGGTTCCTCAGACACAAGTACAAGCATCAACACTTACCTTTCCACAAATCATATCAAAGCTTCCTGAACTTGGTGCAAGGGGATTGTACAGAGGCTCTATTCCTGCCATTGTAGGCCAGTTTTCAAGGTTAGTTGTTTTCTGCTTCGTTCATCTAGCTTGGTAATAATTTATTTTTCTGTATCTGGATCATAAATTTGATTGATTTTTGCAGCCATGGATTGCGAACTGGAATTTTTGAAGCAAGCAAGGTTTTGCTGATTAATATTGCTCCTACACTTCCAGAACTGCAGGTAAAGGCTTAGCAGTGGAGTCCTTCCTAGGTGTTTTCCCTCTCTTCTAGAAAATAATGTTCAGTTTCCGTCATCTAAATTTAAAGCAATTCCATAGTACCATACCAAGATGGTGTCATCCTTACAAAATGCAAGCAGGTATTCTCACTTTGCACCAAAAATACAAAGGAAATGAAAGAAAACTTTTTAGTCTCAACTCGGTTCTCAACTTTATCAAAGGTTCTCTGTTCAATTTCTTTCTCTTTAAAATAACCAAAAATACAAAGGCAAGGTCTTCCGTAAGTTCTTCCTACAGCTACAAAGCCAGTTACTTTGGAATCGTATCTATATCTATTCTAGGAGCACCGGATGAATGTCGAAACTTGAAAGCTGCATATGTCAAAGCCCACAACTCCCAGACTAAGTCGCAATGAAGCATGAGGTGGTTGACATCCCAGTTTCTTGGACAGGCAAGTCAACTAACCACTCTGCATATCCTCGTCCTTAGGTTATCGGTGGTCAAAACAGCCCCTAAGACTTAGAAGCACCGTTTTGGATGCTTCTCCCCACTCATTTTATCTGATTTTCTGACTGTTTAGCTATATAATCTCAACAAATATGACTTCACCTCCTCATATGCCCAGTGTTGAAGGGTACTTTGTTAAAATAGGAGTAGGAACAAAAATATAATATAGAATCCTACTTGAAAAAAGAGTACTTTGTTAAAATAGGAGTAGGAACAAAAATATAATATAGAATCCTACTTGAAAAAAGACTGTAATGTAGTGTCTCACTTGGAAAAGGATTGAAATGTAGTATCTATAAATAGGGTCTCGGTGTAATAATGTAGATACACAATTCAATAATATTCTTCTCCAATATTTTTCACATGGTATCATAGCCTCAACGGTCTTGGTAGAGAATTTTTTTTTAAAAAATAAAAGTTTTCGCAGCTGGCGGGCGGTTATAACTCATATAGCTGCCCTTCTGGCCAATGACATGCTGAGAAGGACTGTTTTGAGAAGAATATGAGACAGAGAAAGTAGTCAACGTGCTTCTATCCGGTGGCTTCTCAGATCTGATTTGTGTAGCATCGTGCATTTTTCCATTAACTACTTTCTTATATATCTGATTTACGTAGCACCGTGCATCTTTTCGGGGACTACTTTCTCTTATCGGAGTTGTGTAGCGCCGAGCGTCTTTCGGTGACTCCTTAGAGCTGATTTGCATAGTTTTATGCGTCTTTTCGGTGACTCATCGGATCTGATATACGTCGTTTCACTTCTCGTCTGTATTGTGCTAAAACCAACACCATCAAGAAGTCCATTGTCTCCTTGCAATCAAACCCCAACCAATGCCACTATGAATCGACCTCCCACGCGCCGCTAGGCATCTTCGGCGCGCGAGGCTGTTTCAACATGTTTTTTGGTGACTTTCTTGTTCAGAATCTACTCGTCCCTTGATTTCGAGACAACCCACATATTTTATACCCGAAATATTGACTTTCCGACGACGTTTACTACTTTTCTAACCACTTTTTTCAATTTGTTCCTTTCCAACTGTGGTTGCCCAGACGTCCCGAGTAGTCCTTACCAGTTTTTTTGCTGATATCTTCACCAACTCCCTTACTGGTCCTCTTACTAATTACATCTATAACAAGCTCGGTACATATTACATGTATGCACCACATATGCACCAGCTGGAGGGGGGTATGGTGTGGTATTAGAATAGGAGTAGGAACAGAAATAGTATATAAAATCCTACTTTGAAAAGGATTGTAATGTAGTGTCCTACTTGAAAAAGGATTGAAATGTAGTGTCTATACATAGTCTCAGTGTAATAATATAGATACAAAATTCAATAATATTCTTCAATATTTATCAGTGTAAAGATATGGATCTTGGGCATAATGCTACCCCAAAAGCTAGCTCATGAGGGAAGGATTTTCCGAGTCCATATAAGGAGACCAATTGCCCATCCCTTATCCGATGTGGGTCTTGTAACACTTCCTCGCATGCCCAAGCCTCGTTAACTCGTTAACCGGAGCATGGACAGTATAATATGGGAGCCTAACATCTGTGAACAAAAAATTGGGATGGGGCGGACTCTGATATCATGTAAAGAATGGATCTTGGGCCCAATTCAACCCTCAAAGCTAGCTCATGAGGGGAGGATTGTCCAAGTCCATATAAGGAGACCAATTGCCCATCCCTTTTCCGATGTGGGACTCTTAATAGACTTTTGAAAGATATCTTCGGCTGCTTATCTAATCCCAGCTGCTCCCCGATTTTGTCCCTTGCTAGTGAAATAATCACAGGAAATCATTTCTCAGAATGTATTCACCCTAATCTTGAATGCAAGCCGGACTCTAATTCCATTTTTCACCAAGAACCAGACGGATTTGAAAAAGTCCAATCTTCCCTTTGGTAGACCTTTCTAAAGAATCGTCCCATAGGAAAAGGTGAGAAGTCATGTCCTTTGGTAACGAATCGAGTACTTCACATTAATCAACATCTTCCAAATGGCCTTGTCTTCATTGAGGTACCTCTAGCTGCTTTCGCAGCAAAGCGCATCTAAACATCCCCAATTTCCGTATGCCTCTATTCTCTGTATGCTTATTGAGTGCTGAAGGTAGTTGTAGTTTGCAACCATGTACTGATTTTACAAAAGTAATATAGTAAGAGGGATGTGAATTTAAAATTGGTAGTTCTTGGATAAAGTTGGGTATTGGCTTAATTAAGTTACTTTTGCCTTGGTCTTAAAAAGATTGGACCTTAAATTTTGCAGAATGGAAGACATATCAGTTTTTATGCTGACTTTGACAAGTTTGCTATCTCACCTTTTCAACGTCGATGTCTTACATATGTCCATACTATGAAAGAATTGCTCTTTCTGGTGGATGATCTTTCTTCCAAAGGGGTTTTATCGAACCAATGCATATGCCTGAAGCCAATCTCTTTGGTATATGGGAAAGAAAGAGCATTAGTTGGGCTAGGAGTCATTAGATTGTTCAAATAGAATTCCCAAGCTACCTACATAACAACTAGGGAGTTTGTTTTGCTATTCCCAAATGAAATATGATTTTCCTTATTAGAAAAGAAGTTTGTTTTTCTTATGCAATCTTCACTCCTGTTGCTTGACTTTAGCTGTGTCTGTTTACATGGTGCCTAGTTGAGGCCTCCTCCTTATTAACTCCTCTTATGACCAAGAAATCATCAAGGATCAATGCTGCATGGTTCAAAGCTCGGTGAACAATAGGCTCGCCTCTCTACCCTTCTTGACTTAAATACCAGGCTTTTGTCTATTGAAGGGCTTGAACTCATGAACTGCGCTTAACCCACACATCACCTGCTTCTCTCTTACCACTAAACCAAAGCCCTGTGATACCACACGGTATCTACAAGCACAAAACAGTCCACACACAAACAATAACAACCCTCATTCACCCGCAACAACAAGACACAAGCGGTACAAGAAACAAACACTAACTTAAAGCGATAAAGAAGATAGTTAACTTGACACAAGGAGAACACGTAATGTAGCAACTAAAGAGTATATTAAACTCTAAAACCTCTACACAACACGTTAACAAGCACCAAGTCCTTACGGTGACCGTCAAGGGAATCAACTCACCTCAAGATCCACCGTTTCCAAGCAACAAACAATATTGGCTTTTCCAAGCCCTAAACTACAATGGTTAATCCAAGCCCTAAACTACAATGGCTAATCCAAACCCTAACTAAGAACTATACTAAGGTGGTCTACTCTCAAGAGAGAGGATTTTCAATGTCTCATATTTTCATCATTAAACAACTAATTAAACAACTAATGAGAGAAGACCTAAAAAGTCCTACTTATAGTATATTACAAAAGAAGACAAAAAGACCACTTTGCCCTTAATGAGAGGGGCTGCCATGGTGTGTAAATACACCATATGCAATGTCCAAAATACCCTTAATGAAGGGGCAGCCAAGGTGTGTTGAACTTGAATGAATGGCACCTCTTCAATGCTCTCAAAATCGAGGATGGTTTATACTTCAAGGCTTGTGGTTCTCGGGTTAACAACAATGTAAGCATCCAAGCAACCTTCCACACGGGGGTTGCTTTAAGTCATGCTCAAAACGGGCCTTCCTTGCATATCCTTGTGCTCTCGGGGTGACCAAGTCTTGAGCCTTTAGGTGTTGGCCTCCAAAGATGTCATCAAAAGCTATAACCATGGCTTGTATCAACCATTAAGTGATTGACTTGTATCATCCTCCCCTCCTTGAAAAGGATTCGACCTCGAATCCATACCTTGCAAAACAAGAGTAAGGACAAACAAGCACAACTTACTTATGGCATGAGAGTTAGAGTTAGCACAATAATAAACATCATCATGCCAAGGCGGAACATACTTGAAATATAACCATGAATCCGTTGTGTTAGTCATGAAAAGCTTAGCAAAAACATCACAAAGGGCATGGTTATGACCAGTATCAAGAGATAAAGAAACTACAAAGGACTCAATAGTATCCCGAAGTCCCAAAGGTAAGGCTACCCGTAACTTAGGGACCATAAAGCACAATTGTTTCCTTACCCCTTCAAGTGACCTCATCAAATGTGGTGCCACTATTGGTCTTAAAGTCCACCAAACACACATGACATAGTCATTAGAACAAGTCAACCAACCAACAAGTTTCGTACCTCTACGTAATACAAATCCAAAACTAACATGGATGTCATCATAGGCAAAGAGTTAGTATAGGAAAGAACCAAGTGTAAAGGTATACACGGGTGAAGATAAATCATTTAAGCACATACACATTCTTTCCTTCAAGCAAATAGGCAACTTGGCATCCTCAAGTTGGTATTTATGCAATGTAAGCACAAGTATGTCAAGCAAGGATGCAAATTTAGAAACATTACCCAAGGAGTCAATGACACCTTTGCCCTCGGGTTTTCAAGAAGGACTACACATTCCTTACCCTTAAGCGTGCTCTCATCTTTCAAAAAGAGATTTCCATCTTTAGGAGGAATGTTGTCACACCACAGTGGATTAGCATATCGTCTATAGACTTCAAGGCAATCTATACCATTATTTTCTCCACTAGGTTCCTTAGGAGTATGTATATCATCTTCAAACAAGACATTATACCTAAAGAGAGAATGATCTATCCCACGGGCAGATTTGAAACTAGCAAATTCCTCACTCTCTAAAAGATCAATATCAAGTTTTAAAGAGGTTTCAAGCATAAGATTGTCCCAAGAATGGCTCTCGGGTTCACTCCCATTTTGTTGACCAATATTTTCAAGTATTTCACTCACTTGAGTTCTATTAATCACATCACACACATACTCAAGTCGTGGACAAGTTTCACAAATAAGTTGGTCAACACAATTTTCACACGACGATGTACTTTCATTCAACGCAATAGCTTCAACACTAGGTGGACACACGTTAATCTTACAAGAAGAGTCAACTCGGGCATCTATAGGATCAACTAGTGTATCCACTCGCACAATATGTACATCATCCACAAATGGCAAAGAATCAATATACTCACATGTTCGTCTTTACCTCGGTGTGAAAGTTCGTCACAAGCTTGGGCAGCAACATCCTTCGGGAAGCTCTCATCGCAAGTTGTTTGGACAATTGGATTTTGAGGGAAGAGTTTGGGTAACAATTGGCGTATAATTTCAATGTGCCGTTGCATATCTTCAAGATCGTCGTTGATGCGATCACACATGGCCTTGAAATTATGGGCAACCATGGTACCTAACAAAAAAAAAGGACAACAACAAACAAAAGAAAACAAACAAGATTAGTAGTAAAAGCTCCTCACCAACACTCGTATACACTCACCTTTGTGATTCTCATAATTGGAGCGACAAATATTGAAAGTTGCTTATACTCCGATAGTCAATAAGATGTCAATCCTACTTGGCGGCCAGAATGGATTCTTGTTTTGATTGACTTAAGACACAAAACAAAATTCACTTACGAACTTGAAACAAAGAAGTTACTCCGAGTTACAAACGAGAAAAGCACACAAATAACGAAGACACGAAAGAAACATATTCAAAAACTAATTTACAACTTAGTAGGTATTTACTAGTTGCCAATTAGTATAAGAATAAAAAAAATGGAACTAAGAATCAACAACAAGAAACTAAGAATCCAAGATTTTGAGCCCCAAGTTCCGGTATTGTACAAAAATTGGTGATATGGCGGTTTAGGATTGGTTGAGGTTTTTGAAAGGTTCTTATTTTTCCAACTTTGAAATTTTGGTTCAATTTTCAATTCTTGAAGAAGTGTATTTCGGCGTTGGAGAAGAAAATTATCAAGATTGGAGCCCTTTCTCACATTCAAAAAGGTTTGACTTGTCTTACACCTTTTGGGCAAGACACCTTTTTGAAGGGTTGGTGGCCCTTTCCTCTTTTGGACACCTAGAAAAGTGTTCTTTCTCTTTTTTGGTACAAAGTCTTTTGTAGATCTTTTTGTCCCCCTTCCCTTTTGGTAGGTCTTTGGGATTTGTTTTCAAGACTAACAAAGGCCTCAATTCTTTCTACTTGGCTTTTGGATCAAGCAGCACTATTGAAGAGCTTTTTTGCAACTAGACATGAAGATAGTCTAGAACAACAAGAACTTTCAATAGAAGTTTGAAAACCTAGCCTCACTTTGAACCTCCAATAATCAACAACACCTTTTTCAAGCTTAAAAATCACAACAAAATACCAACAACATGAGCTCAAACCACACCTTCGAGTTTCGGTCCACACAATAACACTAGCAATGTTCATGCTCTTGAAAACGTAACAACAATACCAACAAAAATGTTCAAGCTCAACTTGGATCTAGACTCAAGGGTGTTAGTGAAGACAAAACTAACACTTAGAAACAACTAAGACAAGCAAAACACACCTAGATCTCGACACAAATCTCGGCCAAAACAACAACAAGAACATAATTTCGGCCAAGAACACAAAAAATGGACAGATTTGGCTCTTTTTGATTTTTCAGTTCTCTAACACTTTTTTTTTTATTTTCAATTTTATGAGCCCAAGATTGATCTTGTGGGAACAAGATCAAGCCTTGCTCTGATACCAAATGATACCACACGGTATCTACAAGCACAAAACAGTCCACACACAAACAATAATCCCCCACATTCACCCGCAACAACAAGACACAAATGGTACAAGAAACGAACATTAACTTAAAGCGATAAAGAAGATAGTTAACTTGACACAAGGAGAACACGTAATGTAGCAACTAAAGAGTATATTACTAAAACCTCTACACAACACGTTAACAAGCACCAAGTCCTTACGGTGACCGCCAAGGGAATCAACTCACCTCAAGATCCACCGTTTTCAAGCAACGAACAATATTGGCTTTTCCAAGCCCTAAACTACAATGTTTAATCCAAACCCTAACTAAGAACTATACTAAGGTGGTCTACTCTCAAGAGAGGGGATTTTCAATGTCTCATATTTTCATCATTAAACAACTAATGAGAGAAGACCTAAAAAGTCCTACTTATAGTATATTACAAAAAAAGACAAAAAAACCACTTTGCCCTTGATGAGAGGGGCTGCCATGATGTGTAAATACACCATGTGCAATGTCCAAAATACCCTTAATGAAGGGGTGCGATGTCCAAAATACCTTAATGAAGGGGCGGCCAAGGTGTATTGGACTTGAATGAATGACACCTCTTCAATGCTCTCAAAATCGAGGATGGTTTATACTTCAAGGCTTCTGGTTCTCGGGTTAACAACAATGTAAGCATCCAAGCAACCTTCCACACGCGGGATTGCTTTAAGTCATGCTCAAAACGGGCCTTCCTTGCATATCCTTATGCTCTCGGGGTGACCAAGTCTTGAGCCTTTAGGTGTTGGCCTCCAAAGATGTCATCAAAAGTTAGGGCGACCATTTGACTTGTATCACCCTGGGGTCTGCTTCTTGTTTTCCCTTGTATTATTGTTTCCAGCTTATGATTCTCATTGTGGTTTATCTAGTTCTCATTTAGAATCAAGGTGGCTACCCAGTAGATTCTGCCTTCTGACGGTTCATTTTATTGGGGGGCCAAATTTGAATAATTTCTGTTGTCTTAAATATATATTTTTTTAAGCATCCTAGGGACGAAACACAATTGTTGAGTAAAAAAGACTACTCGTATTAGGTTGAATTTTGAGGGACATTTCTCATGGTTTTGAACTATCCAAGTGTCCATGGCATCTGCTCATCTTTCAGTGGGACTAAAGATCTTTCCCTAGAAGCTAATGATATTTAGGGAAGACAAACGAAAATGATACAATACTCTTTCTTTCACATTTTTCAGTGTGCTTGTTCTCTTTGCCCCTCCTTCCTGGTTTTGATGCTCTAGTCAAATTGATATTCTTGGATGCCACCTGCGATGCTGTTTCATGTATGCCTAGTAGTACCTGCACAAGAAGGCTTGAACATATCAAAGTAATGAGGGAAGAGAGATCAATTAGTTGAGAAATTATCATGTTACTCAGGATCATTTCTGACCGAGTTGGTTCATTTTTTTGGATTCACAAAGGAAGTTACTTATCCATTTTGTTGTTACTGGAATGTTGTCTAGGTTCAATCTGTGGCATCATTCTGCAGCACTTTCTTAGGTACTGCTGTGAGAATACCTTGTGAGGTGCTCAAGCAAAGATTGCAAGCTGGTCTTTTTGACAATGTTGGGGCAGCAATCATTGGCACTTGGCAGCAAGATGGTCTTAAGGGTTTTTTCCGTGGAACTGGTGCTACTCTCTGCCGTGAGATTCCATTTTATGTTGTAGGCATGGGCCTATATGCAGAGTCCAAAAAGGTGATTTTGCACTTACTTTAAGCTCTCAATAGCCTTAATCTGTATGATTTCTTTCCTGATTTCATCCTTTCCAAGTATCAGTTTATTTTGTTAGCTGTAAAAGGTTAGTAACAAATATATGACCGAAAATCAGGAAAACAAGATATTGAAGGAGCAGAGTAAGACCTAAGCCAAGATATAGAATTCATAAATTCCAAAACATTCCCTTCTTGCATGCATTCTTCTCTGCAGCGTAACTCAACGAGGCATAAGCATCTACACTCTGTGTAAATCAGCTTTAAAATCTGAGAGTCATCTTCAATTCCCCTATATTCAGATTAAGCAGAAACTGCGATATGTGAAAGCACCTCACCTTTTTTTTTTTCGGGGGTTTGGGGGGGGGGGGGAAGAGGGGATCTTAGTTTAGTTCATTACAAGAGCTGGCAACACTGTTAAATGAATATTTGAGTCTTAACACAATTCCAAAAATTAACTCATGAGCGAGGATTCCCATATCTATAAGGAGAAAACAACCCATTTCCACAGCCGATGTGGTACTCTAACACCCTCCTGTATGCCCAAGGCTGGACGTCTAGAGTGTGGATAATATAATATGGGAGGCCCAACTTTGTGTAACCAGGAATAGGAATGAGTCTTAAGATCTATTACAAAGTTAAGAAAATAATTGGGCCTAATTCAACTTTAGCATGAGGTGAGGAATGCCCAATATCATATAGACACCATTTCATCATCAACCAATGTGGGACTCTAGCAAACACCAACTGAAGAAAAAATCGGTTGCCCTAGCGATAACACAGCGAAACATCTAATTATTGACTAATTCTGTAGTTTTGTGACCTGTTATTTGTTACAAAGTAATGGATGTACATTCTGTATTTTAGAAACAGCAAAAGATGTAAAAAGAAAAAGACGGAACAAAAGAGTTATAGTACTTCTAAGTAGAAAACAAACTTGCAAGGAGGGATTTCAAATTGACAGTGAATCTTATCTTGTTCCGTTATGGGGTGCTAGAAGTGGCTTTTGTTGGATTAGCTTCATCTGTTTAGGTCTTTTATCTCCTGGCATGTGGCGCATTACCTGGAGCAATGTTAAATGCATATGCTATTCCAAAACTCTGTATTATTTTTCTTTTTTAGCATTACAGTGATACTTCTTCCGCATCGAGAAAATTTTTATAGCATTCCACTTATGATATTATTTGTGCAATTTTTTAATTTTCAATCATTAACATTTTGAACTTTAATTGGTTATTTTCTTTATCGGTGTCCCAACTTTCACTTATAAAAATTTAATTAACTATTTAAATTTTAAATTTTGAGTAATGTTTATCTATCAAATTAACTTTTTGACTATTCTTTTTATATTTTCTTTCACTATCAATATTGTTATATATTTTCAGACATGTTGTAATCAAGAAAAGCAAATGTAATTGTATGGTAAGTATTTCTAGATTCACAATATCGCTAGTGTCATTGCAATTGCATAGCCGAATGCTATAAACATTCTAATTTACAGTACATTCTTCTTCATATAGGATTACATTACTTACCTTATTATATAGAGTAGTTATTCACCTTACTGTAGTAGATTAAGACTCTTATATAAGGAGCCCGGTTGAATAATGTCCTCAATCATGTCTCCAATAAATATCATCTATATTTTGTTTCATAACCTAGTATGTTTGTCAGATTAACATTCTAATTTCATGTCCAATTAAAGACAAACTATTAAATGGGATGGAGGGGATATAAAGTTTTTCCTAATCATCTGGATTTATTCAACTTTTTGACATAGGAAACCCATCATGAGGATGTTGTCTCTGCTATATAAACTCGTTCAATTTTCTGAGACGCAGTTGGATGGATCAACGACATCTTTATAAAATCTGTTGTATGGATTTGTTGATGTGCGATGGTAAACAAATTTGTTGAATGTTACAATCTCCTTCCTTCGAGTTTAAGATGTGTATATTGCCAACTTCAGCTTAACAAATTATTATCTTGTTGCTCTCTGTCGATGAACCTTCTGATTACTTTTCCAGAAAGTCCGTTTGACATTACTCAAGGTCATAATCAACCACTAAATTGATTGTTTGACACAAAGCTGTCTTACATTCATTTCTTGTTGATAAAAATCGTTTGTGTTTATTCTAGGCTGTGCAACAGCTTCTGGGGCGAGAGTTGGAGCCTTGGGAAACAGTTGCCGTTGGAGCTTTATCTGGTGGTTTGACAGCTGTTTTAACGACTCCATTTGATGTGATAAAGACCAGAATGATGACTGCTCCACAAGGAAGGAGTGTGACGTCGTCGATGGTTGCATTATCAATTCTTCATCATGAAGGGCCCGTCGGATTGTTTAAAGGGGCCATTCCTAGATTTTTCTGGATTGCTCCTCTGGGTGCGATGAATTTTGCTGGCTATGAGCTAGCGAGGAAAGCCATGGACAAGGATGACACAGAGCAGCTTGCTCAGAAAAGTGGCTAGCAGAACGAATGTACGTCAACTGAGATTTGTTTACTGATCGTACTTGTTAAAGCTGCTGGGAAATTTTGAACCTTTTCCAACTCGCAGAATCACATTTAAATTTGTCGAAATCCCTGTTTTTTCTTTTTAGAGGAAAACCCTTTTAGATTTGGTCTCTGAACAGTTGTAAATTGCCATTAGCATCATGTTCATATTTTGCTTTGTAACATCATTTGTGCAGTTTCTAACCTTGATAGATGAAGCTCTAGATCTAATTTCTATATTAGGTATCAAGAGTACAAAAAGAGCAGAAGTGCAATACTAAAAAACTGTTTTGAAATTCCTGTTAAAACAGTTGTTCAGCAGAATAGCCAAAGTTCTCGATTAGCTAATTCGTTGGTGAATATATTATCAAGTGCATGTCTTGGAAATATCCATTTCCGAGTGTGTTATTGTGTGATCAACGGGTCTTGCCGTAAGATTTGCATAAAATGGATTTTCTTTCGAAAAAAATGAGTTAGAAAGATTTTAAATAAATAAAGGGGACAAGTGGGTTTTACAATATTATTTAGTTAAAAAAGATAAAAGTCTGTTAAACAATTGAGAACAACTGCATTGGTTATCCCAACAATTATTTGTTGAACAACTTTGATAGTTATTGAGACAACTTTTATAGTTGTTGAGACAACCTTTTTAGTTGTTGGAGAAAAAATGTTAAAAAAAAAATGTTCTTTTTGTTCCTTTTACCTAATTTTTAAAACTTGAAGACCTTCACTTGACAATCACTTTTAATTCAATATTTCTTTTTTTCCTTGCTACGGTTTAAATTTTGAGATTTTCTTAGAAGATATTTACAACACATTGCATCTTCATAACCAAATTTTTGGTTCATACCTGTATAGCTTCTTTTTTCTTGTTTTTCAATAATTTTTATACACGGTATACAAAGTAATGTATTGATTTTATGTTAAGTGTATAAAGTTATAAGAGATATTAATTTACACTATTATATTGTTTTACAAAAGGGAGAATACTCACAAAATACCTGAAATTTGATCAGATTTTCAGTTGAACATACTGAACTTTGCGGGGGTCCTATTTCCCCCTAGAATTTTTTTTATATTTTAATGACATATATCAACCCACTTTGACAAGTGCGTGTAATCACGCCTCTTGAGCGCGTGAGAGTGCTTAAAAATGTTAAAAACTTTTTTTTTGGTCAAATAACTCCTCAATTTGCTGACTTTAAAATTTTTATATTTTTTTAATTTATTTTTCATTTTTTCTTTTCTCTTTCTTTCTTTCTTCTTTCTTTCTTCTCTTCAATAGAGTTAAATTGGTGCTCCATTGTTGAATTGAAAATAATTTCATCACACACACACACCAAATGAGTCATTTTCAACACACTCAATTCAATTACATTAATTTTACCCAATTTCAATACACACACACACCCTCAGCGAAATTGAGTTTTTACTGTATGAATTGTGATTTATTAGATATTATATCTATTTGTATTTTCACTTATATACATATGATTAGTGTTTGATTTGGGATTTATAATCAATCGGGAAAAAGAGAAAGGATGAGATTCATAATGAAATTTGCGGAGAACTTGATTTTGAGATTAATGGAGGATCTGCAGGAGAGGAATTGGAAGCTTAGGAAACATGTTTTTGCAACGAAGGAGAGGACCAAGAAAATATTGGAGATGTGGAGCTTTGATAGGCATAATGCTCAGTTATTTTCGAACCCTCTGTTTGCGATTTGAATAAAATTATTGAAGAGAATTTTTGATTTGAATTTGAAATTTGGAAAAAGATTTTCTTAATGAACTAAATAAAAGTCAAATTTCAAGAATGAAGAATCAAGAATTTGGTGAAAAAATGGTGAAAATTTGTATTGTAGTATTACCAATGTTGTTTGTAGGAGTAATATGGCTGTAATGGTGAAAATAATGAAAATGGAGAAGAAAGGGCGCGTGTATCACACCTCCGGCAGTCAAATCTAGGTATAGAGTTTCGGGGGGAGGGGGTAATAATTCCACTTTAAAAAAGTCTAGGAGGGTAATAGGAACCCCTCGCAAAGTTCATTATGCTCGACAGAAAATTAGGTCAAACTTCAGATATTTTTGTAAGTATTCTCCCTATACAAAATGATACGTAATTATATGAAAGTGGGTCGTCTCCTATGAATTTCACCAGCGAAGGTTAATTTAAATGGGTCACAAACATCTTCAGATCAAAATGTTTAGAAAATTACATGGAATGAGCTTCATAGTAGGTGGCTTTGTATATTTTTGGTTTCCAAAAGAAAGTCTTTAAAAACTAGTTTTTCGTCCATTTTATGTATAGAATAAATACATTTTTGTCTCTTTATACATCAAATGTTTTAAACTTTTCATGCTCATTTGTCTCTCAACTTCTATTTTTATTTTTTTTCCTCGATTTTTATTTTTCTTTATCTCATCCTATATTTTCTTTCATTTTTATATTATCATTTCTCTTTTTTCTTTTTTTAAAAAATTTCTCAAACTTTATTTTTTTTCTTCACATTTTTATTTCTCTCAATCTTTATTTTTTTTCGTTCTTCTCTTTTTTCTTTTCTTCTTAACCTTTACTTTTTTGTTTCTCTTTTTGCTCAATCTTTAATTTTTTTTCTCTTTTTTCTTTTTTCTCAACTCCCATTATATTTTGCTAATGAATAGAAATTTGGGCAATCCGCAAAGAGGATTTTCTTTCTTTGATATTGAAGTAAATTAAGGGAGTGACTATTATTTGGAAGTCCTTTGGGATAAGTCTTGTCCCTAAGGCGAGAGTTATAAAACATTTTATAAATCAAAATGCAATGTGGTAGTGTCAAGTCTTGCCCATGAGGCGTTACTTGTTGTTTGAAAGTCCTTGAGCTTAATCTTGCCTCTAGGACATGATTTATAGAAAACTCTCATAAATCAAGACACAGTGTGGTAGTGTCAACACTTGCCCATAGGTTTCAACTTGTTGGTTGAAAGTCCTTGGGCTAAATAAGGCAAGAGTTATATAACATTTCATAAATCAAAACACAATGTAGTAGTGTTAACTCTTGTCCATGGGACATAACTTGTTGTTTGAAAGTCCTTGGGTTAAATCTTGTCTCTGAGCCAAGAGTTATAGAACATCTCATAAATCAAGGTAGAGTATGGTAGTGTCAGCTCTTACTTATGGGACGTAACTTGTTGTTTGAAAGTCCTTGATTTATAGAACATCTCATAAATCAAGACACAATATGATAGTGCCAACTTTTGTCCATGAGGCTTAACTTGTTATTTTGAAAGTCCTTGGGTTGAGTTTTGCCTCTAAGACAAGAGTTATAGAATATCTCGGAAATCAAAACATAATGTGGTGGTTCTTACCCATGAGGCATAACATTTTGCCTGAAAGTCCTTAGTCTAAGTCTTGCCTCTAAGGCAAGAGTTGTAGAACATCTCATAAATCAATACACAATATGGTAGCGCTAACTCTTGCCCTTGGAAACTTGATGTTTGATGGTCCTTGGGCTAAATCTTACCTCTAAGGCAAGAGTTATCGAGCATCTCATAAATTAAAACACAATGTGATAGTATCAACTCTTATCGATGAGACGTAAGTTGTTGCTTGCAAGTCCTTGGGTTAAGTCTTGCCTCTAATGCAGTAGTTATAAAACATCTCATAAATCAAAACACAATGTGATAGTGTTAACTTTTGCCCATGGGACGTAACTTCTTGTTTGAAAGTCCTTGGGACAAGTCTTGCCTCTAAGGCAAGATTTATAGAACATCTTATAAATCAAGACATAATGTAGTAGTGTCAACTTTTTTTCATGGGACGCAACTTGTTCTTTGGAAAGAATTGAAGAAAATAAAATAAAAAATAATAGAAGTTGAAGAAAAAGAAAAAAATAAAAAATAAACAAATATTTTTTAAAAAAGAAAAAAGATAGAAGTTGAGAGGAAAAAAGGTAAAAAAAAAAACTCAAGAAAAAAGGGTTGAGAAAAAAAAATAAAAAACCAAAAATAATTGAAAAAAGGAGGAAAAATGTCTAAAAAAACAAAAAAAGAGAAAAAATAAAAACCAAAGAAAAATAAAATAAAAGAAGAATAATAGAAGTTGAGAGGAAAAAAGCAAAAAAAAATGTAAAGATTGAGAAAAACTAAAAAAAAAGGAAAGAAAAAATAAAATAAAAGTAAAACAAAACAGATAAAAAAAAATAGAAGTTGAAAGATAAATAAACATGAAGAGTTATTTAAAGTTATTTGAGGCATAAAGAGCCAATTAGATAATAGTCCTACACATAAGAAAAAAAGGAAGACTAGTTTTATAGGAATTTTCTTATAGGGGACAGAAAACAAAGCCGCCCGCTAAAAATGTTATTTATGTTGTTTGCCTCTTTTTTAATCTCTAATAAGAAAAGTTGAAGACTATCCTTCCAACTAGTACTTTTTTGCCCCTATACACCTCGAATGTTTTTAAACTTTCTATGCTCATTTGTCTCTCAGTTTTTATTTTTATTTCTTTTTTTTTTACTTTTTTATTTTTCATTATTTTTTTCTTGTTTTAATTCATTTATCTAAACCTTTAGTTTTCTTTTATTTTTTATTTTCTATTTTTTCCTCTTTTATCTTTTTTTTTTTCTAAAATATTATTTATTTTTTATTTATTTTTTAATTCTTTTGTCTCAATCTTTATTTTTCATTTTTATCATTTCTCATTCTTTTTATTTTCTCAAACTTTATTTTTAATTTTTCTTTTCATTTATGTTTTTCTCAATCTTTATTTTTTTCCCTTTTCTTGTTTTTTTATTCTTCTCTTTTTTTTTCTTAATCTTTATTTTTTTCTTCATTTTTTCTTTACTTTTTCAATGTTTCTATCTTTTCTCTTTTTTTTTTCAACTTTTATTATACTTTGCTAATTAATAGATGGTTGGATAATCCGCAAAGAATCTTCCTTCTTTGATATCGAAGAAAATTTAAGGGTGTGACTTTTTGTTTGGAAGTTCTTTGGGATAAATCTTATCTCTCAGATAAAAATTATAGAACATTTCATAAATTAGCACACAATATGGTAGTGTCAAATCTTGCTCGTGGGGCATAACTTGTTGTTTGAGAATCCTTGAGATCAGTCTTGTCTCTAAGACAAGAGTTATATAGCATCTCATAAATCAAGACATAATATGTTAGTGTCAACACTTGCCCATGGAGCGTAATTTGTATTTTTGTATGATTCTTGGGCTAAGTCTTATCTTAAAAGCGAGAAAAGTATAGAGTCTCATAAATTAAGAAACAAAGTGGTAGTGTCAGCTCTTGCCCATGAGGAGTAACTTATTATTTGAAACTCCTTGGGTTATGTCTTGTATTTAAGACAAGAGTTATAGAATATCTAATAAATTAAGACACAATGTGGTAGTGTCAACTCTTGCTCATAGGGCATAACTTCTTGTTTTAAAGTCCTAGGAGTAAGCATAACTTCTTGTTTGAAAGTCCTTGGACTAAGTCTTTCCTCTAAAGCAAGAGTTAAAGAACATATCATAAATCAATATACAATGTGGTAGTGTCAACTCTTACCCATGGGGATAGCTTGTTGTTTGAAAGTCCTTGATTTATAGAATATCTCATAGGACTTAGACACAGTATGGTAGTGTCAGCTCTTGTCCATGGGACATAACTTGTTGTTTAAAAGTCCTTGGGCTATGTCTTGCCTCTAAGACAAGAGATATAGAGAATACCATAAATCAAAATATAATGTGGTATTGTCAATTCTTGCCCACAGGGTGTAACTTGTTGTTTGAAAGTCTTTGAGTTAAGTCTTTCCTCTAAGTCAAAAATTATAGAACATCTTATAAATCAAAACATAATGTGATAGTGTCATATCTTGCCCGTGAGGCATAACTTGTTGTTTGAAAGTCCTTGATTTAAGATTTGTCTCTAAGACAAGAGTTATAGAACATCTAATAAATCAATACACAATATGATAGTGTTACCTTTTGCCCATAGGGCATACTTGCTGTTTGATGGTCTTTGGGCTAAGTCTTTCCTCTAAGGCTAGAGTTATAGAGCATTTTGTAAGTAAAAAATATAATGTGGTAGTGTTACTCTTGTCCAATGTACGTAACTTATTGTTTGAAAATCCTTAGGATAAGTTGTTCCTCTAAGGCAAGAGTCGTAGAACATCTAATAAATTAAGATATAATATAGTGTCAACTTGTGCACATGGGGCATAACTTGTTGTTTGAAAGTCCTTGAGCTAAGTTTTGCCTCTAAGGTAAGAGTTATAGAACATCTCATAAATAAAAGTACAATGTGACAGTGTTAACTCTTGCCCATGAGACATAACTTATTGTTTGAAAGTCCCTGGGTTAAGTCTTGCCATAGATTTATTAATATCTCATAAATAAAGATGCAATGTGGTAGTATCAACTCTTAGCCATGAGAGTAGCATGTTGTTTGAAAGAAATCGAAGAAAAGAAAACTAATAAAAGTCGCAAAAAAGAAAATTGAAGAAAAAAACATTATAAAAAATAAAAAATAAAAATCAAAGAAAAAAAGAGAAGTAAAAAAAATAGAAGTTGAGAGGAGAAAAGAAAAAAAGTAAAATTTGAGAAAAACAATAAAGAAAAAAGAAAAAACAAAACTAAAAGAAAAATAAAGGCTGAGAAAATTTAAAAAGAAAAATAAGAAAAAACATAAAATAAAAATTAAATAAAAATAAAAAAGAGAAAAAAAATTAAAAAGTAGAAGTTGAGAGGGGGAAAAAAAAGGGTCGAGAAAAACTAAAAAACTAAATAAAATAAAAATCAAAGTAAAATTAAAAAAAAAGTTGAAAGATAAATAAGTATTGAGTTGTTTAAAAATATTTGAGGTATATGATACACCTAAATTATAACTCCTCAAAAAGAATGTTAATGATCTTTGTCAAATGTATAACCTAACAAAGGCTGGATCGAATCCCACAAGGAATAAGGTGCTAATTAAGTTGCATGCAGATTAATAGACTTTTAATGAGAAGTTTCCACAGCTTGGGGGGATTTGGTTGAAATGTTAATTGAGAAATTTCTGTTAAATAAAAACTAATATCGTCTTATAACGTGTTAACAAGAGAGAAATAGTAATTTAGGGCTATGTCCACCTTGGTACTTCAATTCTTTTTGGACTGTAGGGTATGCGAGTTCATACTTATACTTGTGATTATAGAGAAATTTAGATAAAATTTCTGTCCAAGTATTTACCAACCTTCAAGGATAGATTCACTTTAACTTTCTCAAACTTAAAGTGATAACATAATATTGCCACATATTCTCCGAGAGATTAATGCGATTAAGACATCAACTTATAAATTAGAGATTAATAACTCAAATTTCTTGTCAATTTTTTCTTTTTCCAACAACTTCTTTGTTCATGCAAGTTATGCTTCAAGACACTCTCTCAAATTTGCATCCATGAGAATTTATTAAAATAAAGAGAAAGTTATATAAAATCAACTTCAATATAAACTCAACAACCCATAACATTGAATTTAGATTTTTACCAAGGCTCCCACAACCTAGTTATGAATCTTTATCCACTCATGATTATAATTAGCATCCAAGAAATTAAAGTGTTCATACCCAAGATTAAAGAGCGTTAGAGTTTACAAATGATGAGCCCTACTGCAATCACCCTTAGCCTCTCTTTAGTGCTCTAAACGATGCATAACAAACTCTCAAATCGGGCTTGGAGTGTTCATAATTACATGGTAAAATTACCCCCAAGCCTCTTTAGTTGATTTAAAAAGCACAAGCTGCCTCAGATAAGAGGGTTGTGTTGCACAACCCAACATGCAGCCCAGGGGTCGCGGCGCGGATCCTAGAGCACATCCTGGGGTCGCGGCACGGCATACCCTGAGGTTGCGGCGCGGGGTACCTTTCTGCAGCTTTCGGTGGTGCCATTTTGCTCCCGTATAGCATCCTGTACACTCTGTGGTCTTTCTATGTCTTCACATGCCTCATTTTCTTCTGAATCAGTGCTAATCACGTAGGTTAGATCATTTACCTCAAGAGTAAGATAAAACATACGTATTACGATACTTTGCTCTTGAAATTTAGCTAAAATATGGGTAAAATATGATACTTAGGTGTACAAATACACCCAAGGTCACCCACCCCACACTTACAACTTTATTTATCCTCGAATAACTTCCTATTTTATGCTCACCAAATGAGGCTCCATTATCACTAATAAGATAAGACACTCAAGTTAATATCACAAAACACATATGAACAAGAAGTCTTACTTTTCAGCATGCCACGTAGATCTATAAATAACTACTCGAAACCTCCTACCCTCAAGAATAGACTCTCCAAAATTAGCAAACTCATGCATATTCCCTAACCGAGAAATCACATAAAGTCTCAATCTGTCATTAAACATATGCCCCTCACAATAAGAGAGTACCCACACATTACTCACCACATGCAATTTATCACACAATTTTGGGGTAAAGATAAAATTTTTGCTCACTCTCTCAAATAATTTACATACACATCAGATGACCCATATGCTTTCCCTTAGTGTAATACTCCACTAATATAAGAATGCTAAGGCGTAGGATCAAGTATAAATTTAATGGATTGTAATGTAGGTTAAGGGATGGGTAGGTGCTATTTTGGATAAAAATAATAACTAACTTCCCTAAGTGCTTTAATACATCATATTATCATTGTTCACGTGTTTTCCCACCATTTTCTAATTTATAGTTCTTTTGTTTCAGTCCCATCTCCTTAGGTTAGTTTTCATAGTGGATGTAGGGAGTTTTTTTACACACAACACATACTTATCACTTTTATTGGTATTCCTCTCTTTTAAATTTTCTACTCCCACCATCCAACAACACAAAACTATTTATCACACTGCTTTATTTTTAATTCTTCCTTTTGCAACTTCCGGCTCACATTCTCTAAATTTTACAACTAAATCTCTTAGGAGTTATGGGATCAAATTATGGCCAACCAAGAAAAAGAATAGGCTAAATTTGAGGCTACCAAACAAATAGGATAAAGGCTTTACCGGGCTTACTAAGGTCATGCATACAGGGTAGTTAAGAAAGGCATTTATCATAGCTATCAAAGGAAGACCTATATCATTTCCTAAACCCTACATACTTTAATTATCTTTGCACACACATCGGGAAAGTTCTATACATCACAATGTAAACAAACAACTTACTCACACATGACACATGTTCAAATCAAGATGGACCCATGTTAGATTCTCAATCAAGTAATAAAATGAATTCAATTTTAAGCTAAAATTACACAAGAGCCACATAATGGAACCTAATGTCTCAAAAATAGACAACCATCCACCCATAACACATTCTTTCCACAACTTTATGTCATACGATTATGCAACCAATAAGAGCACTTAATTTTAATTTTGTTAAAGGGTTCTACTTTATACTCTCTACACATGACTAACTTTCTTATAAGATGGTCTCCATCCATTCATCATCGAGAAAAGAACTTAACATGACTCTAATTCACACAACCTAACCCAAAAAATAAAAACTTAGTCCTATTCAATTCAAAAGGACTATTCTTAGGAATAGAGTCGAAAACAAAAGTCGAGGAACCTAAAAGCAAAACAAACAAAAACTAAAAATACTAACAGTACGTACTCCTACAAAATCAAAACAAGTCAACCAAATTTGAGTTACTACTTATTACAGACTAGAATAGCAAATAAATCTATCATAAGTAATCTAGCAAACACACCCAAGGAATACATTAAATCCACCCCACACTTAAATACAACACTATCCCTAATGCAAATAAAATAAGAAAAATAATGGGTAAAGAAACTTCCTAGGCCTAGTAATCCTCCTCCATATCGAGACTCAGATATGCTACCTCAAAATCCTTAGCATCAGAATCAACCTCGACATCAGAATCTACCCGATCATTATTGATTAGCACATCATCATCAACTGGTTCCTAGAAAGTCTGGCACATATGACACATAGCTCTGGCATACTCGTTTATAGGGTAATTATAGTCCAACTGGTGAAACTCTTCAGTGGTTGGTGTTCGACCACCACACATCATAGTTAGCTTCGTCATGCCATATAGGTGGCAGAAGAAGATATCATCTCATTCATTCCTCTCGGTAGTAGTAAGTGCTAGACTTTGGATAGAATCAGGCTCCTTAACCATTGTAACATCAGATCCTTTTAATTTTTGAGGAAGCTTGTAGTCTATCGGGTCCTCCTCAACCTTATTCTCTTTCAAGAACTTGGTCAGAAGACCCCCAAAACTGAAATAATCTTTCTTGTGTACCCTGTCTTCCATATAGCTGCGCTGGTCACTATACCAGGATTAATCAAAACATCAATCGTTGGAGAATAAATAAGACATACCTATTCATGAGAAATACTAGTGAAGTGGGACCTCAGAATAAGATAGACGCCAACAATCCTCAACCAAATATGTGCCTACTTGTTTAAAAATATTTATGGTAAAGTTTTGTGAAATCCCTTATCTCGATGACGATCCTAATGATCCATAGAACGTGAACCACATAATGTGTGCCTGATAGCTCTATAAGGTTGCCTAATATATAGCTCTCTCAATCTAGGTTGACTGAGTGAATATAATAACCCTCAAAATTTTAAAAATTTTATTTTTTACCCTTGAACATTTGTAATGACAATTTCTGGCTTGAATTATGTTTGAGAATGTTAAAAGGATAATCTGGTAAAGTCTAAGAATTTTCAAAAAGGGTTCGAGGTTATTTTGGGACCCCGAGACAACGAGTTTCCATAATATTGGCATGCCCCGGAGGTTAGCCTGTGAGATATTGGCTAGGCACGGAGGCTACCCTCCGCGATAATAGCGTGCCACGCTGATCTTTTAATTTTGCCTTATTTTTTTTACTTGGGGTGAGGGAATTTTGGTCTTTTTAACCCTTGTACGACCTTAAACATAAAATAATCATATTCCCTTCAGTTTTCAAAGATTAAATCATTTTTTTTCTCTGTCGAACTCAAAACCCAAGAATGTTCAAGAGTTTTACTGTGAATTCATCATTCGGGATCCAAACTTCTAATTGACTTTAACTTTTTTGTGTATTTTAGGCATGTATCTCATTATCAAACTTTAATTTTACATTGTGGCCCTTATTTAATCATTATCCATGTGTTTTAAATTGATGGGTTTGAAAATAGGTCGAGGGGTTTTGATTGGTATCAGTTGAGATACTTTTAACATGATTTAAATTAATGACTTATGCTTTAAATTTATGATTTTTGGACTGATTGAGTTCATTGTTATGGGAATTTAAATGGGGAACATGGTTTTCCCCAAATTGATGACTTTTTGGCTTGGTAATGGCATTAACCCTAATTCACTTTGTAAATTTGATTTTGAACATGGTAATTTAACTTATTTATGAACTCATTACATTGTATTAATAGGGCCTTGGTGACCATGGTTTAGATTTTAAAATAGAAATTAGGCATCAAATAGTTACATGGATTAGTTTATCATGATTATATGAGCTTGCAAGCATAATTAGTATGACGATACAAAGTGGTAAATGCCTTAATATAAGACTCCTGGATTAATAGTTAGGATTATGTGCAAACTATTTCAATTTGGGCTTAAGGAATTATATATCTCACCGTGAAGGTGTAGTCCCAGGATAACTAACACTTGAAATCATATTTTCTAGCATGAGGGTCTATATGACTGTGTGTATGGTTCACATATTATAGTTTGGAATAGATAGAGCCATGGTGTCTTTATCCCTTCTTTCGGATTCCTTAGTTCATGAGGCTAATATGTACTGAGGTCCTCTCAGTAAGGGAATCTGAACCCATAGAGCCTAT
Organism: Capsicum annuum; assembly: GCF_002878395.1. Lineage (NCBI taxonomy): Eukaryota > Viridiplantae > Streptophyta > Magnoliopsida > Solanales > Solanaceae > Capsicum > Capsicum annuum. Next base: position 138,721,855 of record NC_061122.1, on the reverse strand, counting down.
GGGTGCCTTTAGAATGGAGCGAGCCACATAGTTTAGATTAATGGTTTAAACTCGAATGTTCATGACTCTTGTCTCTATACTAGCATCCTATATATGTATATATAATTGTTGTTCTTAGGTTTTTACTAGTTTATAGCCTTGGAACTATTTTATCACTTTTCCTGAGTTAAATGTTAATGTTTATCCCACTTACCATCCCTGGACACCACTTTATTTCATGATGTATGGTACTAAGAGTTTTCTATTTCTCCCATTCAGCGTTAGGTGGCTAAGTACTCATATGGATTAGCTGTAAAATGGTGAGCTTCCATCTTTTGGAAGGCTTGGTCATTATACTAGCTTCTTTTCTGTTCTAGTATTTTGAATTTCCTTTTTTGTCATAGTCAAGGACATGTCCTGACTCAGTTGGTATTATGATTTTAGAGGCTTTTGTGGACAAGTATGTGTTGGATTGTTGGTTTTGACTCTTAGAACTTTCATTTGACTTATTTATCTTTTATTTCTATCTTAATTAGCTTACGATTTATTATTATTATTATTATGCTCTTGGGGTTAGTTTAAGGGGTTGGTCTTCGATCCATAGTGAGATACCCATCACGACTAGGCTTTGATTTGGGTTTTGCCAGTAAAGTAGAAAATAAAGCATCTAAACACAAACTATGGGCACATCACATGCAATTAGAAAAAGTCCCAAATAATAGCCACACCATCTCCACTGGCAGTTCTATTAAATACATATATAATAATTGTAGGAAGAGGAAAGAAAAATAAATATATACACACAACAAATACACGTACAAAAAGATAGAACAAATGGATAAATATCAAGTCACGAACAGAAATACAATCACAGATAAGCACAATATATCGAGTGCAATGAAGATGATAATGATGATGCATGAGGTTGTCACACAACCTCCATATATACCAACGGTGTTGTGATCCTAAGGTAGGACCCATAGAGGGGTCGTCAACCCATATACAACTAATAAGCAATACCAATATCCATATCTCCCCTCCGTCACATACATTGATAGAGGGTTTTTAAAGATTTCATATTTTCTATCAAGAAAAACAAGTATTTCTAGTATTTTCATGGTAGTACGAATGTTTCATGAATGATTATGATATGAGGATGTAATGTTCACAATAAACCAAAATGAGAATATCTAATATCCAACCAATACTCACTATGTGAGCTAGAAATCCACTCAAATCAACTAACCATCCATGAGAAAATATAATCCATAACCCATTAAGTGAAACATTCAAGAAAAATGTCATTGATACCATATAATCAAAAGATCTAGGCTTTTTCCTACCAAAAAGAGTGAAATCAAGTATACATATATCAATACTAGATGAACAACATTATTTAAGACCTCTCACGGTCACACATAGCAAATAATGTCTCAAAATCACCAAATATTATCTACTTTGGCCTCACATAGGTACGTAAATCACCTATACATATTTTCTATGATATATCCCTATAGCCATATGAAATGACTTAGACTTAGGCCTTTGTAAATTTGTGGAGCTTTAGGCTCTCTACACTCCTTATGACTCACACCACGAGTCGTATGAAGTCGTTACGTGTCAGGCAACCCTAGTTATAAGTTAGCAAGTGTGTTATTGGCCAAATTTTATTCTTTTTATGAGAGACTCATCATGAGTCATATAATCATGTGACTAGTGGTTAGGGTCTAGTCTTATATTGACCAGTATCTAAGCCCTTGGTGTTTTTTGGTGGTCACAACTAGACCATATCAATAGTAAGAGTCCTATGTTGTGTTGATGACTCAATGGCTTGACTTGTAGCCACCTGCAGACTTTTTACTACTTTTAAGCTGAGGGTATTTTAGACATTTACCATCCTAAGCCTTTAATACCCCACATCTTATAACACCTTTTGGTCATCCATTATATACTATACAAGATCAAACACTCTCTAAACTCTCTCTAAAACTTCTCAAGAAAGATTGGGATAGGGTTGTATCAAAGTGGTCATCTAAGAGCTTAAGGATCAAATTCTCTCTGTGACTCTTCATAACTCACACATGTGACCCTTCATTCTTAGTTCACTAAAATCATATGTTTAAAACATTGTTCATGAGTCATTAATAGTTGTTTGAAAATCATGGTTGAGGGTTTGAATGAATATTGTTGAGAATTTTTTCTCATGATTTAATTTATGATTATGCATGTTTTAATAATTATTTTAACATGTTGGTGCATGGGAATTATGGTATAATACCAAATATATAAAACATCACTCAAACTAAATGAGAAGTAATATGAAGAAGAATCCCAATTATGAATACAAGTTTAGGAAAAAAGAGCTCATCACTATGTAATAGTTTGAAAGAACCCTAAACATGATGGATTTTGGTTTGATAGTTTTATTCCCTCAACCTATTTGTGAAATTATCAATGAGAATGCTCCTGTCACATGATGAATTATGCTTTGAACTAAGGCATTGGCCTAAGAATGTTAATGATTGGTAAGTTATTTTATGAAGGCCTTGTTGGCCATAAATTAATTTGAAACACTAAATGGGTTTGAGTCCCTAAATGATAAATTGAATTGACATCTTTGTTAGACAATGGGTTCAAGTCCTAAGATGATTAATAATGGTTATGGCATGTTGATGCTTGTAAGTGGTGTTAGTATGACGATACCAATGAATGACTTTGGTAAGTAATTAGATTAATGGTTGTATATGTGTAATGAATGTTTTAAGTGGGATTTAAAGGACGTGTAGCCTATCCATGAAAAATGAGTTCAAAGGACTAACACTAGAAATCGTGCTAGCTGGTGCGGATATCTATATGATTGGGAGGTTCGAGTCCCCCAAACTGAATATATGAATGGGAGGTTTACATCTACCATATTATATATATTGGTGCTTAAGTCACCTTGACTATGTCGGGAGCTTTGAGTCCCTCATAAAGAGATATACGAATATAGATATTCTCTGGTTTGTATGGCTATACACACTGGGGCCTTTCCATCTAGGGGAGAACTGGGCCCATATATACCATGGGTGCCATTTTATATGATGGTTATTCTACACTACCCAGGTTAAGGTTTTCAAAGTTCATGCTAAGCCTTGTTCCCTACCCTGTAATGTCATATTACATATATATGTATATCAAATTTATACAATGTTATGCTTTGGATGTTGCACTGGTTTTGAACTGTTATCATGTTATTTTTTTGTTTCTCTATCCCTGAGTTACATTGTAGTGCTCTAATCGCTAACCATCTCTGGATGCCATATTCCTACATGATGCTGGCACCAGAATATTTTCTAATTTTACTGCACAGTGATCAGGTGCTCGAGTTAGTTTGCAGGTTGATATTAAAGTGGTGAGCTTCTACACTTATGAAGGCTTCATTTTATGGTCCTTATTTCCTATATATTAGACCTTGTTTAGACTTTGTTTTGTCTACTATCCGGGGCATGCCCTATTATTTTATTGATTTTGGTTTTGTAGATCCTTTGTTGGACTAGTGTGGACATGGATAGTTTTGTTAATTATTTGGTGATGGGCGGTTGTTCGGCTGCCAATGGTTTGTATAGACTTATCATGAATTGTTATTAGTTTTATTCTATGGTATCTTGTTATATGCTTGGAATTTATTTGATACTTGTGGTTGTTGTGCTGGTTAGGCTAAATAAAAGAGGTGATCTCTGATCCATGTGGGAATTAAGATAACCATCACGGGCAGACCCTGGTTTAGGTCTTGACAAAGTTTATCCGAGCCTAGGTTCATGGTCAATTGGGTATCCACAAATTCATGTCAAGTAGATTCTGTTTTATGGGTATGTAGCATGCCACACTTATAAGAGAAAGGCTATCAGACATTTAGGAATGTTTCCCTTTCTTATTGTCTTAATTTCTGGCTATAGAGTCTAAGGTCTTGGATCCTTCTGATTTCTACTTCTTATCTTTTAGATCATGCCTCCAAGAAGATGTGATGTCCGTGGAACACCTTCTATCCCATCTGAGGAAATTTAGAAAGAGCACATCCAACTTCTGAGGTCCAAACCCAGTTAAGGGTTACTACATCTAACTTCCTAGTGGAGTCCCACCTTTCCCTATTGATCCTACTCCTGAGAGCGATACTAATACTCAGTTTCTTCAAGGGGAGTTTAATAATGCCGAGTTTTGTCACTTCATTAACCTATTGAACTAGTTGGTGACGTCTCAGTCAAACCAGTCAGGTTTTACTGGTGCTGTTGTGGGTTTATCTGAGGCTACTAGAGTTGGCCAATTTATAAGGTTGCATCCTCCAATATTTACTGGTAGAAAGCTTGAGGGATATTCCTTAAAATTTTATTGATAATATGGAGAAGATCTTCTGGGTTATGCATGCTTTAGAGGTTGAAAGTGTAGAGTTTGCTACCTACTAACTAAAATATATGGCATACCAGTGGTATGAAGAGTGGGAATAGTCATGAGGCAAAGATTCTATTTCTTCCCTGTGAGATAATTTCTCTAGTCCATTTATAGATTGCTTCTTTTATCAGGAGTTAAGGAAGACAACAATAGAGGAATTTGTTAACTTGAAGCAAGGAAGAATAATAGTCTAGGAGCATGCTTTGAAATTCTATCAATTGTCCTAGTATGGTCTGACCTAGTATCTAACATAAAGGCCTGGATAAGAAAGTTCACTTCAGGACTGTCCCTTGAGTTGATTCGTGAGAGTAAGGCTGCCTTGTTGAAAAAGGACACAGACATCTCAAAATTTATCATGTATATATAATAGGTTGAAGAGGAAAAAAAGAATCAAGCAAAGATTGGTGAGAGGCAGAGTAAGAAATTTTGGTTTTCAAAGTAGGGTGGCCAACAATAGAGTGGAAAGTGGCCTAAGAAGATGAGCTAGGAGAGTCCTAACTCCTATTTGATGGATAGTGCTCCCTACTCAAAGTCGTTTAGTGATTGACATTTTTAAGGTGGTGATACTTCTAGGGCACAGGGTTCCTAATCTCAGGCTAATAGGGCCCAGTCAGCACCATCCTACTTTTTTTGTAGATTTTATGGTCTGCACCACCATATTCAGTGCGAAAAAGAGAGGAACCAATGTTTTATGTGTGGTCAGATCAGACATATGCTGCGGGATTATCCCTCTAGAGTTTCTTTTGGGGCAAACAAGGTTCCTGTTTCCTTTTAATCAGTTTTTGCACCCAAGACACTAGTTAGAACTGTCTTTATGCTCTTACTACTCATCATGAGTCTGAGGCATCTCTGGATGTCTTACTGGTATGTTGAAACTCTATTCCCAGGATTTGTACTATTTAATTAATCTAGGGTGTACTCACTCTTATGTGACCTCATTTGTGGCTATGCATTTCAGTTTTAGTCTTGAGTGTTTTTCAAACCCTTTTTCTGTTTCTACCCTAGTGGTAGACTCTGTGGTTGTCAGAAGAGTCTATAGGGGTTGTGTGGTATTTGTTGGTAATAAAGAGACTTGGTAGACTTGATAGAGTTGGACATGGTTGACTTTGATGCCATTTTAGGAATGTAGTGGTTGCACTTGTGCGATGCTTCTTTAGACTGTCAGACCCATAAAGTCATCTTAGACAAGGGTTTCATCCATAGTTGTATTTCCCCATGGGGTGCACCTATCTTGTTCATAAATAAGAAGGATGGTTCCCTTTGTATGTGCATCAATTACCGATAGTTGAACATGGTAATCATAAAGAACAAATATCCACTTTTGAGAATTGATGACCTCTTTGATCAGCTTCTTGATGCTAAATTCTTCTCTAAGATCGATATTCAATTTGGGTATCATTAATTAAATATTAGGGGGGTGGATATCCCTATGATAGCTTTTTGTACCCGATATAGTTATTTTGAGTTCTTGGTGATGTCGTTTGGCTTAACTAATGCCCCTGCGACATTCTTGGACTTAATGAATAAGGTCTTCCGTCAGTTTCTAGATCTGTTCATGATTACCTTTAATGATGACATCTTGTTGTACTTTAAGAGTAAGAAGGATCATGCCGGTCACCTCCGCATCGTGTTACAGACTTTGAAAGATCAATAGTTGTATGCTAAATTCTCTAAGTGTGAGTTTTGGTTGGATGTCATAACTTATCTGGGTCATGTTTTTTCAAGTGAGGGGATCATGGTGGATCTTAGAAAGTTATTATGGTTAAGAAATGGCCTAGACACAAGACTCCAACTGATATTCAAAGCTTCTTAGATTTAGCCGATTATTATAGGAGGTTTATGGAAAGATTTTCTTCTATTGTTGCTTTATTGACCTGAGTTGCTGAAGGACTACGATATGAGTCTTCACTACCACACAGGTAAAACTAATGTGGTTGATAATGCTCTTAGTAGGTTATTAATAAGAAGCATCTCACATCTGGATATAGATAAGAGAGAATTAGTAAAGGATATCCACCATTTCGCTAACCTTGGAGTTTGTCTCTTAGACTCTAAAGATGGTGGTGTATTTGTGCAACAGGTGGAGCAATCATCTCTTGGTTCTAATATAAAGAGAAACAACTATTAGACTCTCTCTTGATAAAAATAAAGGATGACGTGGGTAAGTAGAATGTGATGGCCTTCAAGATCGGTGATGATGGTATCTCGAGGTACTAAGGGAGATTGTGTGTTCCCAATGTTAATGTATGGTGAGGTAGGATACTGGTTGAGTCCGGTGAATCATGATATATAGCTCATCTCAATTCAACAAAGATAAATCATAATCTCAAGGATATGTATTGGTGGAATAACATAAAGTAGGATACAACCAACTTTATGGCTAAGTGTATGGTGTGTCAGCAAGTAAAGGTGAAACATATAAGGCCCGATGGGCTACTATAAGAGATTGAACTATTGGTGTGGATGTTGGAGATAATTAATATGGATTTCTTTACCGTTCTTCGATAGTCGTGAATTAGTGTGACTCTATTTGGGTCATCTGGATAGGTTGACTAAGTATGCTCACTTCTTGCCAGTTAGGACTACTTATTCTACTGAGGACTATGCAAAGTTATTCCTCAGGAGGTCATAAAGTTGCAGGGTGCGCCTGTCTCAATTATTTTGAATAGTGGTACATAGTTCTCATCGTATTTCTAGAGTTCTTTTCAGCGTGGTTTAGGGACTAAAGTGAGCCCCAAAACTGCCTTTCACCTACAGACAGATGGGCAAGCAAAATAAGCCATTCAAACTTTGGAAGATATGTTTCGATCTTGTGTAATAAAGTTTGGTGATAGTTGGTTCGGCTACTTGGCTCTCATTGAATTTTCCTATAACAAGAGTTACCATTCTAGCATTGGTATGGCCTCGTTTGAGGCATCGTATGGTAAGAGGTATCAATCTCCTAATGGGTGGTTTGAGGTTGGTGAAGTAGAGATGTTTGGCCTGAATTTTGTTCACCAAGCTATGGAGAAGGTGAACGTGATTTAGGATAAGCTTAAGACCGCCCAAAGTCGCCAAATTCCTATGCGGAAGTAATACGAAGGGACTTGGAGTTTGAGGTTGAGGATTCGATGTTCTTGAAGGTTTCTCCCATGAAGGGAGTAGTGCAGTTTAGGAAGAAGGAGAAACTTAGTCGGACCATACTTGGTTTTGAGAAGGGTTGGTAATGTTGCATATGAGTTGTACTTGCCCTCTATGACGAGTTCCATTCATTCGGTATTCTAAGTGTTCATTTTTCATAAATGCTTGGGTCATCCTTCATTGGAGAATTCCTTAGAGAACATTGGTATTTTAGATTCTATGTTCTATTAGGAGGTCTCGGTGAGGATCTTGGATCGGGAAGTTTGTCAGTTGTGAATGAAAAATGTGACTTTGGTAAAGGTTTTATGGCGAAACCAAAAGTTTGAGGAAGCTACTTGGGAAGCCGAGGAAGACATGAAGTCCATGTATCCATTCCTATTCCCTATTCTGAAAATTCGTGCTTTAGATATGTGATATTATTAGCATCCTTATTTTCTGTCTTTGTTAAAGGAAAGATTGATTTCCTTTGAATCTTTGGTTTCTAACTTTGTTAAAGGTAAGAGTAGAGATATTTGTGGTTTAACCATTCTAGTTGATGCCATGTCCCATCATTCGAGGACAAATAGTCCTAAGAGGGGGAGACTAAAATACCTCAGACTTGGCCTTTGCAAATTTCTTGAGCTTTAGGCTCTCTGCCCTTCTTATTTCTTACACCATGAGTCATATGAATTAGTTACCGATCAGGTGATACTAGTCATAAGTTAACTAGTGTGTTATTGGCCAAGTTCAATTTTGGTTCTGAGAAACTTCTCACGAGTCGTATAATCACGATGGGTGGTTAGGGTCCAGTCGTATATTGTCTAGTCTTTAAGCCCTTGCTGTTCTGCGGTGCTCACGACTAGACCATACTATTCATATGGTATTATGATGACTGGGGCAAGGGAGTCGTAAGTTGGATAGTGGGTGGTGTCTCATTTTCTGTGTTGGTGATGACTCAATGGTAAGAGTAGTTTGTTTTGTTGATAACTCAATGGCTTAACTCTTAGCCACCTGTGGACCTTTTATTAGTTTTAAGTTGAGGGTATTTTGGACATTTACCACCCCAATCCCTTAAGACCCCATGTATTATAACAACTTTTGGTCATCTATTACACATTTTACAAGATCAAACACTCTCTAAAACTTCTCAAGAAAGATTGGGCTAGGGTTTCTAAAAAATGGTCATCTAAGAGCTTAAGGATCAAATTCACTCTGTAAATCTTGGTCACTCAGGCATGTAACTCTTCCTTCATTGTTAGTTCACTAAAATCATATGTTTAAAACGTTGTTCATGAGTTATTAATGGTGGTTTGAAAACCAAGATTGAGGGTTTGGATGAATATTGTTGGGTATTACTTTCTCATGATTTAATTTAGAGAAAAGACATCAAATCCCCCCTCAACTTGTTAGCAAAACTTACTTTGGATCCTAAACTAATCTGGCAATTGTTTACCCCCCTTATGAACTTTAAAGTGTATTATTTTGCCCTCTTATGGCTGATGTGACAAAAAAAATTGAAGCGCGTTTTACTGAAAAAAGTATAAATTTTTTTAGTAGGGCCCACTTTAATATTCTTAACCATTATTTTCCCCTTCTTCCTCACACCCCACCACCCCCATTTCATCTTCTTCCTCACAACCCACCAACCTATGTCTCTTACTTCCTCTATTTTTTTTTCTTTTTTCATTCCTATTCACCAAAAAATGTTCAATCAAATACACAATCATAGGAAGAATAAAATACACAAATTATACAACGAATAAACTTTTATGAAGATCAAGAATCAACAAACTAATTTTATTTCATACATCAAAATTAAATTTACTGAAATTACTATCAAAAGTTTACAATTTTTAAATGAATTTGTTCATAGGGAGCTTCTATACCACAGTGTGCAAATGAAACAAATATTTTGATTCCGTTGTCAGGACCAATAAGATGAAACGACGATCGTAAATTTAGGCACAAAGCATTCAAAGCTCCGTTAACATAATCACTATTTTTAATTAAATGAACAAATTGACCAAATATATAAGGATTATCCAAAAAATCACCTAGCCTTGCTTTATGAAAAACCCCATTAATAATATTTATAAATTACAAATTTAAGAGAAAATTACCCTCCAAAAATTGCTACAATCTTCAAATCAAATCTCCAACTTTAGGCCATCAACAAGGGGGTGAGTTGGTGAAGGAGGTGGAAGGTTGGAGTTTTGGATAGTCGAAATTTTCACCGACCGGTCATAGCAGTGGTGGTGAGCTGTTTTGTAGGTGTGTTGGTCTTGGTGGGCTCCGGTTTTGAGAGAGAAAAAGTGATAGGGATGGTACAAGAGAAGAGGGGAGGAGAATTTGCGGTAGTGGTTGAAAGCGTGGAGCTTTAACGGCCATCGCCTCTGGCGAAGCAATGGCAGAAAAGTGGAGAAAAGACAAAGAGAATAATAAGACGTTGAATATTCAAAAAATTATATATATATATATATAAATAATATATATATATATGTATTATTTTAAAAATAATTTATTTATGTGGCATTGATGTGGATCCGACGTGGCTACGTTATGGCTCCAATGTGGCGCGAGTGTGATGCACTCTCCATAGTGAGAGTGGTATAATTTTTTTAGGGTGGTAAAAAATTCATATAAAAGTTGTTTAAGGGGGTAAATAATTAAAAGTGAAGTTTAATGGCTAAAGTGAGTTTCATTGCAACTTTAGGGGGGAAAACATGTCTTTTCTCTTTAATTTATGATTATTCATGTTTTAATAATGATTTTGCACATGTGGGTGCATGGGAATTATGGCTTAACTATGGGGTCACGATTAACCCTAAATATGTTGGTTTTTGGTTTGATTATGGTATGTTCTTAGCCTGTTTGTTAAATTGTCAATGAGAATGATCTTGTCACATGATGAATTGCACTTTGTACTACGACATTGGCCTAAGAATGTTAATGATTAGTAAATAGTTTTTTGAAGGCCTTGTTGGCCATAAATTTATTTGAAATACTAAATGTGTTCGAGTCCTTAAATGATTAATTAAATTGACATCTTTGTTAGACAATGGGTTCGAGCCCAAGATGATTAATAATGGTTATGACATGTTGTATGCTTGCAAGTGGGGTTGGTATGACGATACCGATAGGATGCCTTTGGTATGTAATTGAATGAATGGTTATGTATGTGTAATGAATATTTTAATTAGTCTTTAAAGTGAGATGTGTAGCTAAGCTGTGAAAGTAGAGTCCGAAGGACTAACACTGGAAACTGTGCTAGCTGGTGCAGGTGTCTATATGATCAATAGGTTCGAGTCCCCTAAATTGAATATATGAATGGGAGGTTCAAGTCCCCCATATTGTATACATTGGTGCTTAAGTCACCTTGACTATGCCGGGAGGTGCGAGTCTCCCATAAGAGCACATACAGATATGGATATTCTTTGGTTCGTGCGGCTACACGCTCTGGGGCCATTCCAGCTAGAGAAGAGCTGGGCCCATTCCAGCTAGGGGAGAGTTGGGCCCACATAGCCTATGGTTGCCTTTTTATATGATCATTATGCTACACAACCCAGGTTAAGGTTTTCAAAGTTCATGCTAAGGCTTGTTCCTTACCCCAGCATACCATATTGCATATATATGTCTGTGAAATTCATATGATGTTACGATTTGGATGTTGCACTGGTTTTGAACTGTTATCATGGCATTATTTTATTCCTCTATCCCTGAGTTACATTCTATCACTCCAACCGCTAACCGTCTTCGGACATGGTATCCCCAAGTGATGCAGGCACCAGAACTTCTTCTAATTTTCTTACGTCCATCAGGTGCTCAAGTTAGTTCGTGAGTTGAAATTAAACTAGTGAGCTTCCATACTTTGGAAGGATTCATTTCATGGTCCTTATTTCCTATGTCATAGACCTTGTTTAGAATTTGTTTTAGCTATTATTGGGCATATGTCCTGATATTTTATTGATTTTGATTTTGTAAAGGCTTTGTTGGACTACCGTGGACTTGGGTGGTTTAGTGAAGGGAGATTGTCCGACTGTCGGTGGTTGGAAGACTTATCATGAATTGCTATCAGTTTTATTCTATGCTATCTTATTATATGTTTGAAATTCATCTAACACTTGTGGTTGTTGTGCTTGTTAGGCCAGATAAAAGGGGTGATCTCCGGTCCACGTGGGTCTTGGGATATCCATCACAGCTAGGTCTTGGTTCGGGTCATGACAACATAGCATTCTTTTACATTATAATTAACTACCCAACTATGTCTGAAGAAAGTTAAACCATAACCTACCTCGAATGCCGAATCACAACAAATAAGTCTTTATCATTGAGCTTCCACCTCACGCACAGGACCAAAATTAGCTAAAACACATAAATATTGAATCTACGCGTTAAAAGAAATCTAACGATACCCATATTACCCACTTTTGAATTGTTGTCAAAATGGACCCAAAAAATGAGTTTTTTAAAAAAGAAGGGTAAAACTAGAATTTTTGTCAAAAAACAAATTTTCCAAGATTAAAGGAACTCAAAGGAGAAAACCTAAGTGAAAACGGGGTGAAACTGGGGTTTGAATCAAAGAAATGTTAATTTGGTCCTTCTGAGCTAAAATCCCCATATTATACCTTTAAATATGAGTTTAAACAAGATTTAAATGATTAAATCAAAGAAAAGTAGTTGAAATAAGAGTTTGGAGCTTACCCAAACTTGGAAATGGAGGAAATTTCCTAAAACCTCTAACACTCAAAGCCCAACTCTAAAAAATGTAGATAGAAATGAGAAAAGAATATTATATAACCAGGTGCAAGGCGTTGCTAAAATGGTCAAGTGGACGCTTTAGCAGTCCCCACTAAAATGGTGAATTACAACTTTTTTAGCGAACAACCACTTTAGAGGTATCCACCAATGCGTGCCAGTCCGCTAGAGTAGACAAGAGATGCTTTAGTACCTCCACCAAAGCGAGCAAGGGTCGTTAAAATTCCCTTGTCCAGCTGGTAGTCGGCCGCTAAAGGGGCCATGCCGCCTCTTTAGCTCCTGCCTCTAAAACGACTAAAGTGGCACTTTAGTGGCTGCAATAGCTGAGTGGTGGACAAGCCATGGAGGCTTAGAAAATTGCAAGTCCCCACGAACCCCTCAGGATTCATTCGGAATCTTGAGACACAAAAAAACTGTGCTACCCTATAAAAATCAATGCTCTTGATTCAATGGCGATAATGGAATTTCAATAAAACATTGTGTTCACAGAATTGACTCCGAGACCTATTTTTACAACTTTCCAAACGAAGGGCCAAAATGAGATATAGAAGCCATAAAACCACACTAACCATTTTACCAACCTTAAATCGACATTCTGGATCTGCCGACGCTGTACATTTTGCCATTCGACACCCAAATCAAAAGATACTGATCGAAGTCAACTGATAAGGCCTTAAGACCACCAGAAATGACAATCTCACATAAATCATACCAAAATGTATTGAGAACCATGAAAATCACCCTACACCCTAGAAACATCACAATACAACCATAGGGAGGGGTAAAATGTCAAATCACATAGAAATAAATATTTCACACAAATTACCAAAAATCAGGTCATTACATCATCCACCACTAAGAATCTAGTTCATCTTTGAACTAAGGGCAATAGAAATACCTGAATCAGAAAAATATTGGGGATAAATACTACACATATTAGACTCGACCTCCTAATTAGACTCATCTACAAGTTGATGCCTCTGCTGGACCTTAACTATACAAATAACACTAAAATGCAACTTTCTAACATCCATGGCTAGAATGGAGATAGGCTCCTGAACAAAAGACAACTTTTTATCCAACTGGACTGAATCCCAACCAATGACATGAGACTCATCTAGAATGTAACACCGAAGCATTGAAACATGAAAAATTGGATGAACAACTGATATATTTTGAGGGAATGCTAACTTATAAACCATATCCTCAATATTTTGAAGGATCTCAAAAGGTCCAATATACCTGGGGCTAAGCTTGCCTCTCTTTCTAAACCTCATCACGCCCTTCATGGGAGACATATGAAGGAAGAAATTATCACCAATACTAAACCTCAAGGCATGAAGTCTATGGTCCGCATAGCACTATTGCCTACTCTGTACTACTCAAAGTCTATCCTGAATGATCCAAACTCTATCAAAGGACTCACGAAGCAAGTTTGTATCTTCAGTTCTAATATTAGAAATCTCAAACCAACTGACTAGAGAGCGATAATTCCTACCACACAAAGCATCGAAAGGAGCCATCTCAATACAAGAATGGTAGCTATTATTATACACAAACTTAATCAAAGTTAGATATTGCTCCCACTGACCTCTAAAATCTATGACACAAGTGTGGAGCATATCCTCCAAAACTTATATAGTCAACTCTTGACTTACCAACATTTTAGGGGTGAAAATATATACTAAGATCAACTCGGGTACCCAACTCCTCTTTAAATGTCACCTAAAGGTGAGACATGGACACTAAACCTCGATTTGAGATAATAGACACTGGTTCATAATAAAGATGAACTACCTCACAAATATAGATACGGGACAACCTCTCAACACTAAAGGAGACTTGAACCAGAATGAAATAAGCAGATTTGGTCAATTAATCCACGATGATCCAAACACTATCAGAACCATCAGAAGTACAAGGAAACCTAGTCACAAAGTCTATAGTGACATATTATCATTTCCACTTAGGAATGGGTAACCTTTTAAGCAAACCACCAGGTCTCAAATGCTCGGCCTTCACCTCCTTGCAACATAGGCAACAAGTTACAAAATCTGTGACATCCTTCCTTATACCAACCCACCAGCAATCTTGTCTCAAATCATAATATATCTTAGTCACTCTCGGATGGATGGAATACCTGGAGAAATGGGCCTTCTCTAAAATCAATCTAATCTAATCACCCACTCTTGGCACATAACCTTGGCAAAACACCATTTGAATCAAGTGAGGTTTCCTTAGCCTCTCCACTCAACACCTTATCCCAAATCACTCCTAACCCAATATCACCAAACTGATGAGCCCAAATCTCCTTTATCAAATAAGACCTTTCCTCCACGATTGCCAAAACATACCCAGGTGTCAAAATATCAAGACTAACCATCTGGTTAGCCAAAGATTAAACATCTAAGGACAATAAGGACAAAGGTCTCTCCTAGGTCAAAAGATGCCCCAAGCCACCCATGCTAGTTAACTTTTGATTTAAGGTATCCGCAACCATATTAGCCTTACCTGGATGATAAAGAATAGTCAGGTAATAACCCTTAAGAAACTTAATATAGTGGTGCTGCCTCATATTAAGGTATCATTGGGTGAAGAAATACTTAAGGCTAGAATGATCTAAGAAAATCTCATTACAGACTCCATATTAGTAGTGAAATATAGTAGATGAGTAGATGAAAACTCCTTAATAAAATGCCAATAGTAGCCCGCTAAATGAATAAAACTCTGAATCTAGGTAGGTGAAATAGGCTTAGCCCAATCAAAAACCGCAACAATCTTAGCTGGATCAACCATAATACCATACTTATATCAACAAGTAACACAAGAAAGAAATGGACTCCAACTAAAAATCACACTTGGATAACTTAGCAAACAACTTCTCCATCACGACCCATTTTATGAGTCATGATGGCATATACTAAATCTCACTAGTAGGTAGGCCAAACCATAACCTGGAGCTAAACATAATGTCTTAACTTTGTGGAATAAATGCCCAACATAGGTAGAAATAACCAGCACAAATTCAAAATAAAAAAGTATTTGAAATAGATAAAAGACAGTCAATACATAGAAAACCATCCCACAACCTGGTAGAGCAGTACATGAGGGTCTAGTTATAATACAACTTAAGTTCTATAATAGTCAATAACATTTGTCTCAATACAAAGATTGAACGTAAAAGATAGAATGAAACAGGCGACTACAACTCCAAGAGCTCACCCTATCTCTAAAAATCAGCACAACACGAACATCAATCAACGACAATAACTAGTGCTCATATCTACACCAAAAAGGTATAGAAGTGTTGTATGAGTACCAAAACCACAGGTACTTAGTAGACATCATCAGCCGTCTAAGCTATATCATGATATAAGTATGATAAAATTTGAGATAACATAACTAAGTCAAGGTAGAGACGAACCTGAATCAACTCCAACATTATTGTGCATAAATAAGTAAATAAATAGGAATAACAACATAATATGAGGCATCAACACATGCAATCATAACTACAGAATTAGCCCCCATATGCCAATTAGTATGGAAAAGTAAATAACCCATCACAAGCCCTCATAAGACTAAAAGTTATAAATAAGATAGAGTAACCCAACATCATTATTATCAGCTCTCATGATACAACTAGCATCTGCACATACCACACTAACCATTGATTATCCATGGTAATTATTTATCAGTAGATCAATACTTATCAACTAGCCATCATGTAACAACCAATCCTCATATATCAACTAATCATCCATTATCAACTAGTCATCATTTATCAACTAATCATCTTTTATCAACTAATCATCATTTATCAACTAATCATTGGTTATTAACTAATCCTCATATATAGGCTAATCATAATTTATCAACTAATCGCTATTTATCAACTAAACATAGTACCACAAGAATCCATTCATATTATGCCAAATTCTAACCATTTTCTCATTTTCATGCTTAACTAGAATCACAATTGTCAATCTCACACCTCGATACCATCAAACTATAAGAATTATACCATTATAGTACTATGTGTATATCTAGACTTGAACCGGTAAGTATAATCAATCATATCACCCTTAACATGATCACCAATACCATCATCATTAACATCAATACCATCAATATCATTAGTATCATCATCAATGCCATAGCCACCCTCTAGACTTCCATCGGGTATCAGTAATCGATATTATTATCATTATCTGGACATGAACTGGTATTTGCATAATTCATAGCATAAGTGAAATGACTTGACCTGGGGCCTTGTCATAATGGGCATCCCAAGTCCAACCAGGACTGGGAACCACCCTCGATACCCAACCCAACCATCCAAAAACGTACCCTATGTCGGATGGATTTCAAATATATAACAAGATAGCGTGAAGACATAACCGAAGACTCTAAGATAGGTCCAAACCGTGACCAACCCAAACAAGTCCAACCATCTATTACCAACCAACAACCATAACCAAACCAATGTAAAAGCCAAGTTTCTTTCCATAACATAACATAAAAAGATGGAACAATCATAACTTTAATCCAATGGTATCAACCCCAATACAAATGCCAATACTAAGGGTGACCCAATACCGATCCCATCCATTCTAACCCATAGTAATCACAAAGCCCCTAACAAAAATAATAATAATATCTAATTGGGATATGCCCCAACCACAGCCAAAACCAATATCCATAAAATAAATAAAGTATGTGAAGACATCTAAGATATAAAATGGATCCTTTCAGAATATGAAAGCTCACCACTTTAGTCTAATAGCTGATCCCAAATCCAATCACTAAGCAGGAAGAGTAGAACGATTGGTTCCAGCATCGCGTGGGGATACAACTGCTCGAAGATGGGTTAGCGGGTGAACACTAGCATGAACTCAGGATAAGGATAAAATAATGCTATCCAGGAAAACCAAGTAATCTAACCATATACATACAAGCCTCACACGTATATATGTAACTATACTGGGAAAGAAAGTCGGGTTTAGCATGCCTTTAAAACAATTAACCTAGGTATCTACAGCTTAACCATCCTAGAATCACTCATGGGCTATATGGATTCGGTGTAACCCCCTGAACGGGCCCCGATGTGTGTAGCCACACGAACCGTAGATACCAAAAAAATGGAGGATTCTCGAGTACCTATTGCTTTCCATAATACTTATGTATAGTATACTTAGAGGATTCCCATGTACCTCATAGTATCATATATGGTCGGTGTGACCAACCCTCATGTCGGCAAACATGAGTTTCCAGTATCCGTCCATTGGACTCGCACCTTTACAATTATCTATCACACCCCGCCATTATTGCCCAATTAAAACCATTACCATCCCACCAAAACATTATTCCATTATCATTAATCAAGCCTATGAGTAGTGGTATCATCATACCGACTACAGCTTGCAAGCAATGTCCTTAGCTAACCTTTTTATGTAAAAGGTATTCCCATGTACCCATAGATTACATTATCAAGTTAACATAGGGGAATCCCATATACTCCGCAAGTGTTTCATTATTAAGTTTTCTTAGGGGAATCCTAAGTACCCCACAAGTTGTTCATTAACATGTTTACTTGGGGGATTCCCTTGTACCCCAGAAGGAAGATTAATTAACCATAATCATGACCACCAAACCTTACCATTTATTAATTCCAAACCATTTAAACCATTTATAACATTTAGGGTTCCATTACCAAACTATACCATGCAATAGTTCCATTAAAAGTCCAATAATATGGTAAAAGCATTATGATAGGCATTTTATTAAACATATTGGGGCATATTGTTTCCAAAACCAATTCCAATTACCAATTTACCATTTCCCAGCAACAAATTGTCCAAACCACCATTAAAGCATCTAAAAATATAATTAAAACATGGGAAAAACCATAACCAAGAATTTAATACATATACCCCAACATATATTTGAAAACCCCAAAACTATACAATAATCATACCATGAAAACATTGTATAAAACATGCCTTTAGTTGGAACAAACAATGAGGGAGGAGTACATTCCTTAGATTATGAAGATGATGGAGAGAAATCACCCGTACAATCCCCAAATTTATTCTCTAGATGAAACCCTAGCCATCCTTTACCCAAGAGACCAAGAGAGAAATAAAGAAAGTTTAAAAGTTCTTAAATTAGAATTATAGGGTAAATCATGTCGTAATAGTGATATAAGTCATGAGGCCTTAAGTGTCTAACTGAGGAAATGTCCAGATTACCCCTAACTTAACTGCTTAAAATTCACGTTAGATGGTATGACTCTCCCATACCTGTCGTACCCTCCAATACGAGTGGTACCCACCACTCGAACCCTAGGCCTTCTTTTTAGGCCCAACACTGTCCACCATACAACTTACCCAACCCAAGTCGTACCCAACCAAATGATTAGTACACCTAAACCATATCCCTAGCAAAATAGAATCAAAGGAGGTTTGATCACTATCTTACTTGGGAGTCCGTAATACGACTCATACCCTATCTTATGGCTCATGGTGAGCCACTCGTACATATATCCAACTTAATATTACTAAGTCTCAGATTAGGTAAAGGAAAAACTCAAACCATATGATCCGTCACCAACAGTATAACTCGTATCAACCGATTCATACCTTTTCCAAAAACCAATCCAACCCACCAACCATCACTGGTTAGTATACGACCAAGGCATACCACTCGTACCCTATCATGCGATGGTACGCATAAGTCATATGTAGCCCAGAATCCAGAAATCCAGGAAATTTTCTAAGGGTCCCAAACTCGAGGTGGTTTAGTATCCCTCACTAGGATCATTCATCCCCGAATGACGAAAAAGGTAGGTCAAACACAAGCATGATTCATTTGCATTATCAAATATCAGTCCAAACTTTAACCAAGTTAGAAAACAAAGATGTTAGAATAAGTATCTGGAGCAGAAAACAAATGCAGATATTTGGACTTTATGTCTACTTCCGCTTTCCATGTAGCCTCTTCCACCTTGTGGTTCCGCCATTGAACTTAACCAAGGACACAACCTTGGTTTGTAGCTGATAAACCTACCAATCCAATATCTCAATCGGGACCTCTTCATAAGATAGAGAATCCAAGATACCTAATTCTTCCAAAGGAACCACCAAAGAAGGATCACCAAGATACTTTCTTAACAAAGAGACATGAAATACAAGATGAATGGATCTCAAACCAGAAGGCATCTCCAATTATTACACCATGTTACCAACCCTCTGTAAAACCATATAAGGACCATTATACTGGGAACCAAGCTTTCTCTTATTACCTAAATGCATCACTTCCTTCATGGGAGATACCATTAGGAACACCTTATCCCCAACCTCAAATTCCAAGTCTCTACTCCTTACATCTGCATAGTACTTTTGGTGACATTGGGCAGCTCTAAGCCTATCCCAAAATACCTTTACCATTTCCATAGCTTGATATAACAAATATGGGACAAACATATCTGCCTTACCAAAGTTGAACCAACCTATAGGAGATCTACACCTTCTACCATACAATGCCTCAAAAAGGGCCAATCCATTGCTAGAAATATAGTTATTGTTGTAAGAAAACTTTACCAAAGGTAGATGCTCAACCCAATTTCCACCATAATCAATCACACACGCATAAAACATATCCTCTAATGTCTATATAGTCCTCTATTCTTTCCCATAATCTGTGGATGAAAAGCAATACTCAGACTAACCTTAGTACCCAACCCATTCTAAAAAGACCGCCAAAAGTGAGATAAAAACTGTGTACCACGATCAGAGATGATTGAAACAGGTACCGCATGCAACCTTACAATCTTCTAAAGATAAAACCTCACATAGTTCTCAATTGAAAAGTTTGTCCACATCGGCAAGATGTGAGAAGACTTTTTCATCCTATCCCAGATGACCCAAATCGAATCAAATTAATTTCTATACCAAGGAAGATCAACAATGAAATCCATATTGATTACTTCCCATTTTCATTCATGCAAATCAATTTCTTGGTACAACTCTCTAGGCCTCATGTAATCAAATTTGACTTGTTGGTACACCATACATTTGGCCATAAATCAGCCATATCTCTCTTCATACTACTCTACTAATACATCTCCTTGAGATCATGATACATTTTGTCGATCCGAGATAAATAACATAGCACGATTCATACACCTCAACCAAAATCTTTCGTCACAAACCATCAACGTTAGGAATATATAACCTCCCTTGGTACCTTAAAGTACCATCGCAACTGATCTCAAACACTATTACACCTTTTACCACCAATATCACTCTTGATTTTAATCAATATAGAATCTAGTATTTGCTTTTCCTTGATCTCTGCACCTACAGATGATCGAAACACTTCTTATACCATTACACCACCATTATTAGAGTCCAAAAGACGAACTCAAAGATTATCCAAGTGGTGGATATCCTTCACCTATTCTCGCTTTTCCTTACCATATGAGGTAAACTTACCATGGACAACCTGCTAAGAACATCAACAACCACGTTAGCTTTACCTGGGTGGTGGTGAAGACTCATATCATAGTACTTGAGAAGCTCCAACTATTTTCTGCTTGAGATTTAGCTCTTTTTGAGTGAACACATACTGTAGACTCTTATGATTAGAAATGATGTCCACGTGCACTCCATACAAACAATGCCACTAGGTTTTCAAAGCAAAAACTACCATTAAAAGCTCTAAATTATATGTAGGATAATTATTCTCATGCACCTTCAACTGCATGGAGGCATAGACAATCACTTTACCATTTTGTATTAATACGCAACTGAGTCCCATCCGAGATGCATCATAATAAACCACAAGCCCCTTATTATCTTCAGGAAATATCAAAATTGGAGCCGAAGTTAGCTTATCCCTGAGCTTCTTGAAACTCCCCTCACAAGCATCCGACCAAGAAAACATTACCTTCTTCTGAGTCAAACTTAGTCAATAAAGCAGCTATTATCGAGAAACCTTTTATGAACTCCCTATAATACCCAGCCAAACCCAAAAAGCACCTAATGTCAGTTGGAGTAGTCAGTCTAGGCTACCTTTTAACCACTGCCACCATTAGTAGATCTACCATGATTCCCTGAATAGAAATAATATGACAAAGAAAAGTTACGGCGTTCAACCAAAACTCATACTTGGAGAATTTGGCATACAACTGCTACTTATTTAAGGTCTGCAACATCACACAGAGGTGATTAGTATGATCACCCCACTCTTAGAATAAGATAGAATGTCATCAATGAATACAATGACTAAAGGATCAAAATACTATCGGAAAACCCTGTTTATCAAATCCATAAATGCGACCGGGGCATTAGTCAAAACAAATAACATAACCAAGAACTCAAAGTGCCTATACCAAGTACAAAAAGCTATCTTAGGGATATCCTCTTCCCTAATCTTAAGATGATGATACCCAGATGAAGGATTTATCTCTGAAAAAAATTTGGCACCCTGCAACTGATCAAATAAGTCATCTACCCTTGGGAGAGGATACTTGTTCTTAACCATTACCTTATTTAATTACTGATAGTCAGTGCACATCCAAAGGCAACCATCTTTCTTATGCACGACTAACATCGGTGAACCCCAAGAGGACACACTAGGACAGATGAAACCTTTATCTAAGAGATCCTTAAGTTGCTCCTTAAGTTCCCTTAATTCAGCTGGAGCCATTCTATAAGGAGGAATAAATATTGGATGAGTTTTCGAATCAAATTAATACCAGAATCAATCTCTTTATCTGGGGGAACACCAGGAGGTTCATTTGGAAAGACCTCAGGAAAATCATTCACCACTAAAACCAAATGTATAGAAAGACCTTTAGAGTTAGAATCTTTAACTTGGGCCAAATGATAGATACACCTTTTGGATATTAATCTATGAGCTCTAAGATAAGAAATAAACCTCCCTCTTGGAGCTAGGGAAACACCCTTCCACTCAATAACCAGTTCACCAGGGAACCTAAAGACAACTTTACAGGTCTGACAATCTAATGACGGGTATCAAGAGTGTAACCATTCCATCCCCATAATAATATCAAAATCCACCATATCAAGTTTAAATAAATCCACTAAAGACTGCCTTTTACCAACAGATACCACACCCCCTATAGACTCTCTTAGTAATCATAGAGTCTCCTACTGGGGTAGAAATAGAAAAAGGAGCCAAAATAATCTCAGGATCTATACCAAAATACACAATCACAAATGGGGTCACAACATAAAGTGTCGACCCCAGATCAAGCAAGCAATACACATAATAAGAAAAGAGTTATAACATACCAGTAACAACATCAGTTGATGCCTCAGATTCCTATCGAGTGGTAAGAGCATATACCTATTTTGACTTGTGCTGGTACCTAAAGCAGAAATAGATATAGATGTAGTACCCTTTGGTGAAGAGGAAGAAGATAAAATAATCAGAGCCTTACCTGCTCCTGAAGTACCCTTACCAATCCGACAGTTTCTAAGCATATGGCTTGGTTGACCATATTTGAAATACCTGTCCCTCCCCTCATCATAAAAACCCCTATTGAACCTACCATAGAACCATTAAGAAAGGCATGATGAGGCTGACTGAACTCCACTTTCCTAAGATTGGACACCTTATGCCCAAAAATTATTGCCACACTTTTGACGCCTATCACATGACTATTTTGGGTAAGAAGCAGTAGCTATAGAGAGGGAACAAGAACTCTCCCACTTCTTCTTTGGCCACTTATCACCATCCCAACCACCTTGCTATTAAGCACTACCCTATTTAGTTGACCTGAAGTTATTACCCTTCCTTTCCCCAAACTTAACCTATTTTCTCTTTTCCTCCTCTACCTGCTGCACATGAACCACCAACCTATAAATGTCTATATCCTTAATTAGAAATACAGTCTCGCATTCAAGGATCAAATCTTGCGATAGTCTAGAAGTGAACTTTCTTATCCTCTTCCTCATATCAGACAACAATTTCAAAGCATAACTTGACAACTGATGTATTTTCAAGGCATATTCCTTGACAGACATTTTCCCTTATCTTAGATTGAAAAATTCCTCTGCCTTTACTTTCTTCAAATCTGAGGAAAGAAGTAATCCATAAATAATTAAAGAAAGTCTCCCACAAAATTGAATCTTCAAATTTACCTCTCACCTTATCCCACTCTTCATACTATTAGTACGCCACATCCTTATGGTGGTATGCAACAAAATTGACCCCTTCCATATTCTTGGTCGTCACCATCCTGAAGATTTTCTCCATTTCATCCAAGAAACCCTGAGGATACTCTTAACCTTCACGCTAATAAAAGTAGGAGGATTCATCTTCATAAACTGGCCAATCTTTGTGGCCTCAGCAGATGAAACACCAGATGCATCCCGCTCAGCCTGTGCTGTAACCAACTTAGCAATAACATGAATAAATTGGTGAAATTCTGCATTAGTCACCTCACCCTATGAAGGACTAGTAGCAATCGGTGAAACTCCAAAAATATTAGGGATTGACCCCTAGACCCAGTATGGATCCCCTGAGTTGTACGTGTCCCTTAAACATTGTCCTTAGTCGGGAATGAAGAGTTACCTTGCATCTCAGATCATTGAGGCATGACCTAAAAAATGAACAAACCAAGATTAAAGAAGATTCCAAGACTTAGACTCCAAGCTTGAAAATAGAATATCAAGAAAGTGAAATATTCCTAAATACTTTGTAGCCTCTCTCTTATGAGTGTGACATGCTACACACCCTTAAAAGAGACTCTACTCAGCACAGCTAGTAGACTCCCGATTGACCATGAAATAAATATTTGATACCAACTTGACATAACCCGACATGGGTCCTTATCATATTAGGAATTCCAAGTCCAACCAGGACCAGGGACCACCCCCGATACCCAACCCAACCATCCAAATGCGTACCTTGTGATGGATGGATTCCAAATGTATAATAAGACAGAATTTAAGCATAACCTAAGATTCTGGTGTAGGTCTAAACCATGGCCAACAAAAAAAAGTCATACCAACCAACAACCATAACCAAACTAACGTAAAAACCAAGTTCCTGTCCATATCATTACATAAAAAGATGGAACAATCATAAATTCAACCCAACGGTATCATCCCCAATACCAATGCAAATAAAAAGGCTGACACTAATATTGATCCCATCTATTCCAACCTGTAGTAGTCACACAAGCCCCTAACCAAAAGAAAAACAATATCCGGTTGGGACATGCTCCAAACTATAGCCAAAAGTAATATCCATAAAATAAACCAAGTATGTAAAGACATCCATGATATGAAATAGAACCTTCCAAAATATAGAAGCTCACCACTTCAATCCAATAGATGATCTTGAATTCGATCACTATGCAGGAGGAGTAGAACTGCAGGTTCCTGCATCACATGGGGATACAATCGCCCAAAGATGGGTTAGTGGGTGAACACTAGCATAAACTCAGGATAAAGTTAAAATAATTCCATCCAGTAAAACTAAGTAAACTAAAAATATGCATACAAGCGACACATGTATATATATATATATATATAACACCATGCAAAAACGAAGGCGAGTTTAATATGCCTTTATAATAATCAACTTGGGTATGTGTAGCTTAACCATCCTAGAACCACCCACAAGCTATATGGGTCTAGTGTAACTCCCTGAATGGACCCTGATGCATGTAGCTACACGAACCAAAGATACCATAAGAGTTGGGGATTCCCAAGTACCCTTCGCTCTCCATGATACATATGTATAGTATACTTAGAGGATTACCATGTACCTTATAGTATCATATATGGTCGCTATGACCAACCCTCATGTAGGCAAACATGAGTTTCTAGTGTCTTCCTATTGGACTTGCACCTTCACAGTTAGTTATTCCACCTCTCCATTATTTCCCAATTAAAACCATTACCATCTAACCATACCATTATTCCATTATCATTAATCAAGGCTATGAGTAGTGGTATCATCATACTTACCATAGCTTGCAAGAAATATCCTTAGCCAACCTTTTTATGTAAAAAGGATTCCCACGTACCCATAGATTACGTTATCAAGTTAATTTAGGGGAATCCCGTATGCCCCGCAAGTGTTTCATTATTAAGTTTGCTTAGGGCCATAAGTTGCTCATTAACATGTTTACTTAGGGGATTCCCTTGTACCCCACAAGAAAGTTTATTTAACCATAACTCTGGCCACAAAACCTTACCATTTATCCATTCCAAACCATTTAAACCATTTAGGGTTCCATTACCAAACCATACCATGCAATAGTTCTATTAAAAGTCTAATAATATGGTAAAAGCATTATCATAGGCATTTTATCAAACATGTTGGGGGCATAGTGTTTGCAAAACCAATTCCAATTACTAATTTAACATTCCCATGCAAAAAATTGTTCAAACCACCATTAAAGCATGTAAAACATAATTAAAACATGGAAAAAACCATAACCAAGTATTTAATACCAAAACCCAACATATATTTGAAAACTCCAAAACCATACAATAATCATTCCATGAAAACATTGTATAAAATATGCCTTTTGGGTGAACTAACAATGAGTGAGCAGTACATGACTTAGATTACGAAGATGATAGAGAGAAATCACCCATACAGGCCCTAAATTAATCCTCTAGATGAAACCCTAGCCTTCCTTTACCCAAGAGACTTATAGAGAATTAGAAAGAGTTTCTAAGTGTTTAAGATTAGAATAATAGGGTAAATAATGTCCCAATAGTGATATAAGTTATGGGGCCTTAATTGGCTAATTGGGGGAAATGTCCAGATTAGCCCCAACTTAATTACTTAAAATTCCCATTAGATGGTACGACTCTCCCATACTAGTCATACCATCTAATGTGAGTGGTACCCACCGCTCATACCCTAGGCCTCCCCCTTGGATCCAACACTGTCCACCATACAAGTTACCTAATCCAAGTTGGTCCAAACCGTATGATTAGTACCCCTAAACTGAATCCCTAGCATAATAGAATCAATGAATGTTTGATCACTGTCTTCTATGTGAGTCAGTGGTATGAATCATACCCTATCTTATGGCTCATGGTGAGCCACTCGTAAGAAGCTCCAACATAAGTTACTAAGTCTCAGATTAGGTAAAGGAAAAACCCAAGCCATATGAACCTTCACCAACCACACGACTCATACCAACCAAGTCGTACCCTTTCTATAAACTAATCCAGCCCAACAACCATCACTGATTAGCATACGACAAAGGCATACCACTTGTACCCCATCATATAACTGGAATCCAAAAGTCGTATATAGCCCAGAATCTAGGAAACTTTCTTAGGGTCCCAAACTCGAGCGGCTTCAATAAGAAATATCTAGACTTATACAGGAATAATATCATTATTACCATAGTCGGTAGCATAATCATTATCATGATCACCTATATAGTAAATACACTTGATCTTAGCATAATCGATTGCATGTTCTCTAATATAATCAATAAGCATGGTACCTAGTATAATCAATAGCATAATCGATTGCATGTTCGCTAATATAATCAATAAGCATGGTACCTAGTATAATCAATAGCATAATTGCTAATAAAATCAATAAGCATGCTCTTTATTAAGATCAATATCATAATCATTAATATAAATAATAAGCTTGGTTTTTAGTATAATCAATATCATAGTTGCTGTTATAGGCAATAGGTAAGATCACTAGCATAATTCGTGATTATTATCAATAGCATAGGCAATAACTCATCAATAGCATAGTCAATGGCATATCATTAGCATAATAAGTAGCTTATCATTAGTTTAGTCAAAATCTTACTCGTAGCATAATACATAGAGTATTCTCTAATGTAGTCAATAATCATGATCATGAACATAATCAATAGCAAATTCATTAGTATTGTCATTAGACATGGTTATTAGCATAGGCAATAGCATAATCACTGCTATAGTCATTAGAATCATCCATAACATAGTTGATAGACATGATCACTATCTTGGTGAATAGTATACCAAATGGTCCAATAAATAGCGTAATGAATGGCTTAGTCAATCTCCCAATCAAGGGATTGTTCAATAATAAATTTTGTAGCTCAATTAGTAGCATATTCAATTGCCGATTATAAGCTTAATCAATAACTCATTCATAAAATAATTGTTAAGCATTACTTCCAAAGTCATCCATCATAGACAACAAGTACCAAGGCATCTAAATATCACCACAGTAAACATTTCTTAGATATACACAAGCATATAAAAGATCTTCAATAACTATAACAAGTCTTGGCCTAAGGTGGGTCAAGTAGCTTGATTTTAAACCCCCCAAATCCTTTATTAAGCAATATATACTCTAGGCTAGGTTAAGGTATCTAAATTCACTATTATATGTAGAACAAGCCATAACTAGCCATACACTATCAATCGTCCCATTATGGAGCAACAAAGGCAATTCCACCTAAGGTAATGACAATTAGTGTAAGATTCATTCTAAACTCAGTGACTAAGGAAATCTCCTAATTAATTAACTAAGGTATTTACATAAAAAACAAAAGCCTATGTCAACTTCACCTAAGATATGAATAACTAGGTAATTATGCCCAAAATGGTATCCAAAATAGCCTAAGTGGCCCAAATATCCAATGTATTACAATTTAGCACACCAACACCTAAAATCCATCCCAAACCTAACATAATATCATAAACATGCTATGAATCACCTCAATATAACAAGATGTAAAACCTAGCCTACCTGAACGTCGAAGAAAGCTCAAAAGGTCAACTAAATCTCTGCTTTTCCCTTCTGAGAAGCTTCAAATATATGAAAAGCTATCAAAATCACATTCTACTCATCAGTGCATGAATAATGATACACATATTGCACTATTATGCTTTTGGTTCAAAAATCACCCAAAATCCCATATGGGTCCTATTTACAATAAAATCATGTTTTTGAAACCAACCCAATATTCCCTCATGTTCAAGGAGTCATTACCCTAAAATATGGGTGAATTCCAAGGTAATTTAGGGCTAAAATCAAGCCTCTAAGGTTTAGGGATTTTTGAACAAGAAATGGGAAATTCTACCATAAAAAGGGTGTAATCTTACCACTAATAAGAAGATAATCACGTAAAAAAGTGTTAGCCAATCTCCAAAATCACCCTCAAGCTTTAATTTTAAGCTATCTCACTGTTTAGGGGTTTAGGTATATGAGAAATGGAGAAAAATGGATAAAATGGGCTTAAAAGGGAATATTTATACCAATATCAGGTTCTCAAGTGTCTCTATCGCCACCTGGGACTTGCGATCGTGATTTGGAAAAATAAATCACATGTCATGATCATAATTTATGGATACTACATTCGCAATTTATAGCTTGCGATCGCAGTTGCAACAGTAACATAGTGTACCAAATTTTTTAATTCTGTAATGGGCTTCAACCGGGTGCTCGAGATTAATTCGAAACCTCATGCATGAAAACATAATATGCTACCATACCAAATGCAATATTCAGAACATAATGGCACTTTGAACATGATGGTGCAATCAAAATTTCCAATCGAGGTCATTTCAATGAAATGTGGGTCCCATACCTAATTTCTAATTCTTAACTTTCTGAATAATAGGTCGATATGAGCCCATGTGCCTCGGGACCTAAACCAAAGGTCCACCTAGCTCAAAATAAACATTCCAAAGCTACTGGAATAGTTTGAGTTTGCATTCTAGGTCGTTTAACCAATGTTTTTGCTCGGTAGCCATTTAGAACTAACGAAGACTTCAAAATAGGGAAATAGCTCTAAAAACTAAATAAACTATCTAGTAACCATCCTTTCAGTCCCAACAAGTCATAAATTACTTAGGGCAGCTATAGAGAAGTTCTAATAGAAAAAATAAACGGAAATATGGAAAATAACCTACAGGGTCATTACAATATCAACAACTAAAAGAATTTTTGTCTACAAAAGTTAAGGATTAGGATGTACTTGAAGTCTCGAACATGTGAGGATACTCTGTCCACATCTCTCTCTTAATCTCCTAAGTGGACTCCTCACATGGGTTGTGCCTACATTGAAACTTAACTACATGAATCTCTATAGTGCACAACCGTCTGACATCACTAGCCAAAATGAGCTTAGGCTCTTCCACGAAGTTTAACCGCTCATCTAACTAGATTGAGTCCCAATAAGCTCATGATATGGATTAGGAATGAATCACCGCAACATGAAAACATGAAAGACTTAATGGAAAGTAGAAAAATTTTGAGGTAAGCCAAACTCATAAGCCACCTCAGCAACTCTGTGAGGAGTCTTGAAAGGTCCAATATATCTTGAGCTGAGCTTGCCCTTCCTCCAGAATCTCATCTGACCCTTCATGGTTGATACATGGAGGAATACCTAATTACCAACTCTAAATTTTAAGGAACAAAGCCTATGGTTTGCAAAGGCCTTTTACCTAATCTAAGCTGTCCTAAATCATCCTTACTCTATCCAATGACTCCTAGAGAAAATCAATACTACGGGGTTAAATCTTTGAAAGTCGCAAACTATATGATGAGAGAACAACCCTACCATGTAAAGCCTCAAAAGACATATCAATACTCGAATGATAACTGTTGTTATAAGCAAACTCCGCCAAGGGTAACTGCTCCTCCTACTATCCTAAAAAATCCATAACACAAGCTCAGAGCATATCCTCACGCACCTAAATGGTCCACTTGTGCTGACCGTCTGTCTATGGATTAAAGGCCGTACTAAGTTCCACTTGAGTACCCAACTCTCTCTAAAAAGTTCTCCAAAAGCTGGACATGAACATAAAATCCCGATCTAAAATGGTAGATATGGGCACCCCTTGCAAATAGACTATCTTATGCACATAGATACAGGATAACCTCTTAGCACTGAAGGACATCTAAATAGGAATGAAATATGCTAACTTGGTCAATTGATCCACGATGACACAAATATATTAGAACCATGGGAAGTATGAGGCAAACCACTAACAAAATCTATGGTAATCTGCTCCCATTTCAAGTTGAGAATGGGGATACTCGAAGTTATCTATCTGGCCATTGATGTTTGGCCTTTACCTCTTGAAAACATAGGCAAAGACCTACAAAATATACCATATCTCACTTCATGCCACTCCACCATAATTCTGTATAAAATCTCTATACATCTTAGCTGTGCCTGAATGAATTTGATATCTAGAGTTGTGAGCCTCATGTAGAATCAACTGAATCAAGTTATCAATCCTTAAAACATAAATGCGGCTATCAAATCGCAAAAGTCCCATATAATCTATAGCATTCCTCTTTGACTCACCGCTCAACAACTGATCATGAAGAAAATAATCATACTATTCTCAAAATGACGATCTCAAATTAGCTCAAATAATAAAAACCTTACCTCAACACCATTTAGAATCCTCTAGGGTCTAAAATATCAACACGAACCATCAAGTTGGCTAAGGAAAGAATATCCCATGACAACGACCTCTGAGAAACTAAAATATAAGTCAAGCTGCCCATACTCACTACCTTTCTACTCAAGGCATTTGCTACCACATTAGCCTTGATCGGATGATACACTATGGAAATATCATAATCCTTAAGCAACTCCATCCATCTACGCTGTCTAGCATTAAGATCTCTTTTGGTCATAAGATGCTGAAGACTGCAGTGAACAGTGAAAATCTCACAATGCAAACCATACAGATGCCTCCAAATCTTAAGCTCAAAAACTATCATCTCCAACTCCAATTAAAAAGTGGGGTGGTTACACTCGTGAACCTTAAGCTATCTCGAAGTATAAGAAATAACACAACCCTGCTACATCATAACACAACCAAGACAAATACCAAAAGCATTACAATACATAATGAATCCTTAACCCTACACAAAAAGAGCTAGCACAAGAGGTAAAGTAAGAATATCCTTGAGATTTCCAGAGATTGACTTACACTCTTTGGACCATCGAAAAGAAACCTCCTTATGAGCACTTCTGGTCATAGGCACTGAAATAGTAGCAAAGCCATCAATGAATCATCAATAATAAATGGCCATACCAATAAAACTATGAACCTCAGCCAGAGATGTAGGCCAAGCTGAATCATGAATAACATTAATCATGGCTGGGTCTACCATAATCCCATCATTAGACACCACATGTACAGGGAATGTCACCAACTCAAGACTAAACTCACAGTTAGAAAATTTGGTATTAATACCAATACCAATGCCAATACTAAGGTTGACACCACTGCCGGCACCATCCATACCAATCCATAGTAGTTTCACAAAGTCTCTAACCAAAAGTAAAACAATATCTGGTTGGGACATGCCCCCAACCATAGCCAAAACCAATGTCTATGAAATAACCAAAGTATGTAAAAACATCCATGACTTGAAATAGAGCCCCAAAATATGGAAGTTCACCACTTTAACCCAACTGAGCTGATCCCAAATTCAATCACTAAGTAGAAGGAGTAGAATGGTCAATTCCTGTATCATGTGGGGATACAACCACCCAGAGATGGGTTAGTGGGTGAACCCTAGCATGCACTTAGGATATGGATAAAATAATGTTAACCTTTAAAAACAAGAAAACCAACCATATGTATTCATAACTATATATATATATATATATGTAACTATGCTGGGAAAAAGAACAAAGTTTAGCATGCCATTAAAACCATTAACCCGGGTAGGTGTAGCTTAACCATCCTAGAACCACTCACGGTCTATATGGGTCCAGTTTAACACCCTGAGCGGGCCCTGATGCATCTAGTCACTATGAACCGGAGGTGATAGGAGTAGGGGATTCCCGAGTATCCTTCACTCTCCATGATACATATATACAAGTGTAATTAGGGATTCCCATATACCCTATAAGTATCTTATATGGTCGTCGTGACCAATCCTTATGTCAACAAACATGAGTTTCCAGTGTCCATCCATTGGACTCATGCCTTCACGGTTAGTTATCAGACCTCGCCATTATTATCCAATTAAAACTATTATCATACAATCAAACCACCATTATTAACCAAGGCTATAAATAGTGGTATCATCATACTAAATATAGCTTTCAAGCAATGTACTTAGCAAACTTATTTATAGAAGAAGGGATTCCCATGTACCTATAGATTACATTATTAAGTTGACTTGGGAGGAATCCTATGTACCCCACAAGTGATTATTATTATGCTTGCTTGGGGGATTCCCTTATACCCTATAAGGCTTTCAATTAGACCAACCATAACCACTAAGACCTTACTATATAACCATTCCAAACCATTTATATCATTTGGGGTTATATTACCAAGTTATACCATGCAATAGTTCAATTGAAGTCCAACAATTTAACCAAAAACATTCTGATGGGCATTTTATCAAACATGTGGGGGGCAAAGTGTTTCCTAAGCCAAAACCATGTACCAATTAATCATTATCATCCAACCAATTGTTCAAACCAGCATAATAATATGAAAATCATAAGTAAAAGACATGGGAAAAATATAAACGACCATCATACCAAAACCCCCAACTTATAATTAAAAATCAAAAACCATATAACATTTATGCCATGAAAATAATCCATAAAACATGCCTTTAGTTGGAACTGATAATGAGAGAGGAGTAACATGTCTTTGGTTAAGAAGATGACAGAGAGAAATCACCCTTGTAAGTCCCAAATTTATCCTATATATAAAACCCTAGCCTTCCTTGACCCAAGATCCTTTGAGAGAATTTAAGAGAGTTTCTAAGTGTTAAAGATTAGAATATTAGGGTAAATGATATCCCAAAAGTGATATAAGTCATAGGACTTTAAGAGGTTAAGAAGGGCAATGTCAAGATTAACCCCAACTTAAGCTGCCTAAATATCCCACAGGAAGGTGCGACTCCACTATACCACCTATACCTTATCTTACGAGGGGTACCTACCACTCATACCCTATGCATTATTTAGATCTCCAACACTGACCAACATATGACCACCAAGATTGTACCCAAGCATACGACCAGCACCCTTAACTCGTACCTTAGGCAGAATCAATAGTGGTTAATGCTGTCCAACATACAAGTTTGACTATACCACTCATACCCTATCTCACGACTCATGGTGAACCAACTCGCACTCATATCGATATTAATTTACTAAGTCTTAGATTAAGTAAAGGAAAACCCAAACCTATAAACCGTCACCCACCATATGACTCTTACCCACCCAAGTTGTACCCATCATAGAAATTCAACCACCCAACACTGCAATAATTTACAACTGGTTAACTTGAGCTGTACCCTTACCATACGACTAGTATGGTGGGTTATATGATGTCTAGAAAGTCAAAACCCAAGAAATTTCTAAGGACCAAAGCCTAAGGTGTTTTAGTCTCCCCTACTAGGATCATTTATCCTTGAATGACAGACAAGGTAGTACAAGAATGAGTTGCACCCCAACATAACCATTCCAACCTTTAACTAAGTTAGAAAATAAATATGCAAGGAAATCAAACTTTTCTTTAACTAAGTTAGAAAACAAAGATGTGGTCAAGAACACATACTTTCTTCACAAAAATATGGAGCAAAATAAAATGTGGATACTTGGACTTTATGTCCTCTTCCGCTTCCCAAATATCTTCTTCCACCTTGTGGTTTCGCCATAAAACCTTAACTGAAGTAATATACTTGGTTCGTAACTGACGAACCTGCCGATGTAAGATCTCAATTGGGATCTCTTCATTAGATAAAGAATCTAAAATACCCATTCCTTCCAAGAGAATAATCAATGAAGGATCACCTATGCATTTTCTCAACATAGAGACATAGAATATCAGATGAATAGAGCTCAAACTAGAAGGCCACTCCAATTTATGCGCAACATTGCTAACCCTCCTAAAAACCACATAAGGACCAACATATCAGGGATTGATCTTTCCCTTTTTCCCAAACCGCATTACTCTTTTCATGGGAGACACCTTTAGGAGCACCCTATCCCTAACCTCAAAATCTAAGTCCCTATGCCTTAAATCTACATAAGACTTTTGGTGACTTTGGGCAGCCTTAAGCCTATCCCAAATAACCAAATCTATGCCAAACATATCCGCCTCACTAAGCTCGAACCAACCAATAGGAGATCTACACCTCCTACCATAAAATGCCTTAAAAGAGGCCATCCCAATGCTGTAATGATAGCTATTATTGCATGCAAACTCTATAAGAGGTAGATGCTCAACCCAATTACCACCATAATAATTCATATACGCATGAAGCATGTTCTCTAATATCTGAATAGTTCTTTCTTCTTGCCTATACATCTGCGAGTGAAAAGTAGTACTAAGACTAACCTTAGTCCCTGAACCCTTTTGAAATGATCACCAAAAGTGAGATGAAAATTATGTACCACGATCAGAGATGATAAAAATAGGTACCCCATGCAGCTTCACAATCTTATGAAGATACAGCCTTATATAATTCTCAGTCGAAAAGTTAGTCCTCACAGGGAAGAAGTGAGCTGACTTTGTCATCCTATCCATGATGACCCAAACCAAAGAAAATTGGTTCTAAGATCGAGGAATACTAGAAACAAAATCCATACTGATCACTCCCATTTTTATTTAGGCAATTTAATTTTTTGATATAAACCTCCAGGCCTCATGTGCTCAACTTTCATTTTATGATACACAAAACATTTGGCCACAAAATCAACCATATCCTTCTTTATACCATTCCACCAATACATCTCCTTGAGATTATGAAACATCTTTGTTGAACTGGGATGAACATCATAGCGCAATTCGTACGCCTTAGCCAATAACTTTCTCACAAACCATCGACCTCATGAACACATAACCTTGCTTGGTACCATAAGGTACCATCACCACTGATCTCAAATACCATTACCTTTTTCCCCGCCTACATCACCCTTGATTTTCATAAAGATGGGATCTAACATATGATTCTCATTGATCTTTGCACCAAGAGACGATCGAACCACTTCTTGTACCAACACACCACCATTCTCGGAGTCCAAAAAGCAAACTCCAAGATTAGCCAAACTCCTGCATATTCTTATCTACATGAGCTAAAATCCATATAGATAACCTGCTAAGAGTACCAGCAATAACATTAGCCTCACCTGGATAGTAGTGAAGACATATATCATAATCTTTTAGAAGCTCAAGCCATATTCTCTGCTTAAGGTTAAGCTCTTTCTGTGTGAACACATACTGTAGACTCTTATGATAAAAAAATATGTCCACGTGTTCCCCATATAGATTGTGTCGGCAGATTTTCAATGCAAACGCCACTACTAACAACTCCAAATCATGAGTAGGATAGTTCCTCTAATGCACTTTCAACTGCCTAGAAACATAGGTTATCACTTTCCTATACTATATCAAAACACAACAAAGTCCCACCTAGGATGTATCACAGTAAACCATAAACCCCTTATTGCCTTTCGACAAAGTCAAAACCTGAGCCTAAGTTGGCTTATCCTTTAGCTTCTTAAAACTACCCTCACAAGTATTCGACCAAGAGAACTTTACCTTTTTCTGAGTCAACTTAGTGAATGGGGTAGCAATCATCAAAAAAATCTCCACAAACCTTCTATTGTACCCAACCAATATAAGAAGCTCTGAATGTCGATTGGGGTCATGGGTTTAGGCCCCTTCTTAACCACCGCCACCTTTTCTGGATCCACCATGATCCCCTTACTAGAAATAATATGACCCAGAAAAGTGAAAGCATTCAACGATAATTCATATTTTGAGAATTTGGCATACAACTGTCGCTCTTTAAAGGTCTGTAATACCACACGAAGGTGATTGGCATGATCCAAATCTCTCTTAGAGTACACCCAAATGTTATCAATGAACACTATGACAAGAAAATCCAAAACCTGGCTAAATACCCTATTCATCAAGTCCATGAATGTCGCTGGGGAATTAGTTAAACCAAATGACATAACCAAGAACTCAAGTGCCCATATAGGGTATAGAAAGCTGTCTTAGGGATATCCACCGCCCTAATCTTAAGATGATGATACCAAGACCAAAGATTTATCTTTAAAAAATATTTGGCACCTTGCAGCTGATAAAATAAGTTATCTACCCAAGAAAGAAGATACTTGTTCTTAACCATTACCTTATTCAACTACCAATAGTCAATACACATCTGAAGGAAACCCTCTTTTTTATGCACAAATAACACCGGTGCACCCCATAGGATACACCAGGATGGATGAAACCTTTAGCCAAAATATTCTTAAGTTGTTCCTTAAGTTCCCTCAACTCAGTCAGAGCCATTTTATAAGAAGTAATAGATATTGGATCAGAGAATAGATCTAGATAAATCCCAAATTCGATCTCCCTATCTAAAGGAACACTAGGAAGATCATTCAGAAAGACCTCAGGAAACTCATTCACCACCGAAACCAAATGCAAGAAAGGACCTTCCGAGTTAGAATCTTTAACTCGAACAAGGTGATAGAGACACCCCTTGAAGATTAATCTCTGAGCTCTAGGATATGATACAAAACCTTTCCTTAGGTGTTAAGGATCCACCCTCACATTTAATGACTGGATCACTATGGAACCTAAAGAAAACCTTACGGGTCGGACAATCTAAGGATGTGTAGCATAAGTGTAACCGATCCATCCCAGAATGACATCAAAATCCACCATATCTAATTCGAATAAATCCACCAAAGTCTTCTTAATACCAATAGATACCACACCCCTTATAGACTCTTTTAGCAATAACAGAGTCACCTATCTGGGTAAGATAAAAATGGATCCAAAATAACCTCGAGTTCAAAACTAAATACATAGCCACAAATAGAGTCATATAAGAGAAAGTGGACCCCAGGTTAAGTAAAAAATACACATCATGAAAAAAGAGCTGTAATGTACCAATCATGATATCAGGTGATGCCTTGGACTTCTATTAGGACGCAAGAGAGTATAACTTACTCTGGCCTATATCGGTACCAAAAGTAAAAACAAATATAGAAGAAGCATCCTTGGGTGTAGAAGCATATGAAGAGGCAACTGGAACCTTCTTCACTCCTGAAGCACTCTTACAAATAAGACAGTTTCTAAGCATATAGCCTGGATGAGCACATTAGAAATACCTGTCCCTCCTTTCAACACAGAAGCCCTGATACAATCGACCATAAAACCTACAAGGAGGACATAATGAGGCCGACTCAGTCCCACTATCCTGATATTAGGCACCTTATGCCTTACAGTTATCGCCATCCTGCTGACTCCTATCTCCTTACTGCTTCGGGTATGAAGCACTAGTTGTAGAGAAGGAACTAGAACTCCCCACTTCTTCTTTTGCCACTTAATGCCATCCCTACTACCTTGCTGTAGAGCACAACCCTGTTCTAATGATCTAAACTTCTTACCTTGCCTTTCCCCAAACTTAGGCTATATCCTCTTTTCCTCTTCCACCTGCTATATTTGAACCACCAACCTAGAAATATCCATATTATTGATCAGTAGTGCAGTATTGCTTTCAAGGATAAACTAACTAGAGAGTCCTGAAGCAAAATTTCTTATCCTAGTCCTCAAATCAGACACTAATTTCAGAGCATACCTAGACAACTACTGAAATTTCAAGGCGTATTCCTTGACCGACATCTTCCCCTATTTCAGATTAATGAATTCCTCTGCCTTTGCTTCCCTCAACTCTTGAGGAAAAAAGCCGTCTAAAAAAGTATTAGAGAAAGTCTCCCATGTAGAAGACTCATCAATCTCACCCTTTGCCTGCTCAATTCCTCGTACTATTGGTATGCCATATCCTTTAGCTGATAGGAAGAAAAATTCACCCCTTCCATATTCGTGGCCTATATCACCATGTAGGTCTTTTAAATCTCATTCAGAAAACCCTGAGGATCCTTATCCACCATAACACAAGTTCAAGTTGAAGGAATCAACCTCATGAACTGGCCAAACCTTGTGGCCTCAGAAAATACAATAATAGATACACCAAGCTTAGCGTAGGAAGCTACCAACTTAGCAATCACATAAATCAACTTATGAAACTCAGCATCCATTATGTATTTCTGAAAAGCCTGAGGAGGACTAGAAGGAACTAGTGGAACTCTAGAAATATCAGGGACTAGACCCCTAGACTGAGTATGGATCCCCTGAGTAGAGCGTGTCCCATTAATATTATCCTCAGTTGGGACAATGGGGTTTTAGTGAACTTCAGATTGTCGAGGAATGATCTAAAAAGAAAATAAATAAAATTAGAGAAGATTCAAGGACTTAGATTCCAAGCTTGAAAATAGAACATAAAGAAGAAAAATATTTCTAAAATGCCTTATAGCCTTTCTCTTATGAGTGTGGTGTGCTACACACCCTTAAAAGAGACTCTACTCTGCACGACTTTGTGGACTCCTAATTGACTATGAACCTAAAGCTTTGATACCAACTCAACGCGACCTAAATCGGGGCTCAGTCAGAATGGGCATCCAAAGTCCAACCAAGATCGGGGACCATCCGCGTTACCCAACCCAACCTCCAAATATGCATACCTTAAGTCAGATAAATTTTGAACATATAATAAGATAACGTTTATTAGGATTCCATAATTTGGGATAGGTCTATGATCATGATAAACCCAAACAAGTCCAACCATCCATTGTCCAACCAATAACCAAAACCAAAGCAAAACCATAAACCAATCCATATATCCCATACCAAATTACTTCCATTATATATATATATATATATATATATATATATATAATACCAAAACATAAAAGGATGGAACAATTATAATACAGTCAAATAGTATCAGTACCAATACCAATGCCAATACTAAGGCTAACACCACTGCAGACACATCTACACCAATTCATAGTAGTTCCACAAAGCCTCTAACCAAAAGTAAAATAATATCTGGTTGAGACATGCCCCCAATCATAGCCAAAACCAATGTCTATGAAATAACCAAAGTATGTAAAATCATCCATGACTTGAAATGGAGCCTCTCAGAATATGGAAAATCACCACTTTAATCCAACTGAGTTGATCCCAAATTTGATCACTAAGCAGGAGTAGTAGAATGATCGGTTCCTGCATCGTGTGGGGATATAGCCACCCGAAGATGGGTTAGACAGTGAATGCTAGCATGCATTTATGATAAGGATAAAATAATGTCAACCTTTAAAACCAAGTATACCGACTATATGCATT
The DNA here is from genome assembly GCF_002878395.1 of Capsicum annuum. NCBI lineage: Eukaryota > Viridiplantae > Streptophyta > Magnoliopsida > Solanales > Solanaceae > Capsicum > Capsicum annuum. Next base: position 138,682,370 of record NC_061122.1, on the reverse strand, counting down.
AACAACGTTACATATATATATGTAACCATTCTAGGAAAGGGACCCGAGTTTAGAATGGAAATAAAACCATTAACCTAGGTATGTGTAGTTTAACCATCCTAGAACCACCTACGAGCTATATAGGTCTAGTGTAACCCCCTGAACAAGCCTCAATATGTGTAGCCATATGAATTAGAGATAGCATAGGATTAGGGGATTCCTCAATACCCTTCACTCTCAATGATACATATGTACATATGTATTTAGGGGATTCCCATGTACTCCATGAGTATCATAGATGGTCCTCATGACTAATCCTTATATAGGAAAACATGAGTTTCTAGTGTCCGTCCAATGGATGCACACCTTCACCGTTAGCTATCACAATATGCCATTATTGCCCAATTAAAACCATTGCCACACAACCAACCACCAATCCATTTCTTATTAACCAAGGCAATAAGTAGTGGTATTGTCATACCGACTCTAGCTTGCAAGCAATGTCCTTAGACAATCTTTTTATAGAAGAAGGGATTCCTATGTACCTATAGGTTATATTATTAAGTTGACTTGGGGGAATCCCATGTACCCCACAAGTGATCATTATTATGCTTGCTTGTGGGATTTCCTTGTACCTTATAAGGCTTTCAATTAGAACAACCATAACTACCAGGACCTTACCATTTAACCATTCCAACCCAATTAGACTATTTATACCCTTTTGGGCTCCATTACTAATTTCCACCATGCAATAGTTCAATGAAAGTCCAACAATTTAACCAAAAACATTTTTAATGGTATTTTATCAAGCATGTTGTGGGCATAGTATTTCCAAAGCAAAAACCATGTACCAATTAACCATTCCCACTCAACCAATTGGTCAAGCCACCATAATAATATAAAATGATAAGTAAGAGATATGGGAAATCAAAACCAACCATTATACCAAAAAGTCCCAACATATAATTGAAAACCCAAAACCATACAACATTTATGCCATTAAAATAATCCATAAAGCATGCCTTTAGATAGAACTAACAATGAGGGAGGAGTAACATGCCTTAGATTAAGAAGATGATGAAGAGAAATCACCCTTGTAAGCCCCAAATTAATCCTATTGATTAAACCCTAGACTTCGTTGATCCAAGAGCCTTTGATAGGCTTTGAGAGAGTTTCTAAGAGTTTAACATTAGAATATTAAGGTAAATAATGTCCCAAGAGTGATATAAGTCATGGGGCCTTAAGAGGTTAAGAGGGGAAATGGCTAAATTACCCCAAGCTTAAATTACATAAAAATCCCATAGGAGGGTATGACTCCACCATACCACCTGTACCCTATGATACGGGTGGTACCCACCACTAGTACCCTAGGCATCTATTGGACCCCCAAAACTGACCAACTTACAACCTCCAAGCCCCAATCATACCCAAGAATAGGACAAGTACCCTTAACCCATACCTTAAGCAGAATCAAGAGGGATTGACACTATCCAACATACGTATTAGACTATACCTCTCATACTTTATCTCATAACTGATGGTGAGCCACTCGTACTTAGATCCTTGCTAAGTTACTAAGTTTTAGTTTAAGTGAAGAAAAAACCAAACCCAAAACCCATCACCCACTATACGAATCGTACCCATCTAAGTCATACCCATTTTAGAAACCCGACCACCCAATACGGGACAAAATACGAATGGGTTACCTGACCCATACCCTAACCATATGACTAGTATACTAAGTCATATAATGTATAGAAAGTCTAAAACCCAGGAAATTTCGAAGTACCAAAACCCTGGGTGTTTCACCTGGTTGTGATCTTGACCGACCTACTATCTTGTCTACTTGAGAACACTTTGAGCTGAAGAAACAATCACCCCATGACTATGGCATTCTCATGAATAGTGACCATGAGCTCCACAACTATAGCATGCACCAAGAGCTTAACTAGAACTAATATATCCTACTAACCCAAAGTAACCACAACATATAAAAATAATAGAAGATAAACTACTCAAAAGACTGACCGCTACCCTTACTATGACAATCACTAACCCTAGACTGACCTTTGTCAGTACTATAAAAAGTTTCTTGAATGGGTCTACTAGGATAACTCTGAGATTGATAAGATAGCTATGAAGGTTATCTATCATAAAAATGGCTATTGTTGAATCAAGAACTACTACGGATCCCACTGAAACTATCCTAATATCCAAGCCTCTTGTTGCTACCCCCATAGGCCTCATAATGTATCTCTTCTATCATCTGAGTATGGTTTGAAACATCAGTAAAGACCTTCCAACAAAATAAAAACCTTGAGTAGACATATGAAGAGGAAGTCTCATTTCTCAAACAAATCAACAAAGTCTCTCATACTTAGTACCCAGAATAAAAGTAGCATGCCTAACCCACTTGTGAAAATGTGCCTCAAACTCCACAACTGTCATGTATCCTTGATCTAATATAAAACACTTATACCTAAAACAATCCCTAAGGATGTGAGGCATATCCTTCTCTAAGAATATCTCAGAGAACTAAGTCCACTTTGAGAGAGAAGATCCAGTTGGTCTAAAATCCATATAACCTCTCCAATAATGTCGACCATCCAAGTCAAACTACAATGTAGTGTAATCCATACCATGAGTCTCAACAAGGCATAAATTATGGACCCTATCCTCACAAGTAATTAGAAACTCATATGTATCCTTGCCTGGTGCACCAAAAACCTAGGCAGAGCTAATATCATGAATCCACCTAATATTTTCTAGTCCTTGATAGACATCGTATTCTGTGAAACAACTGGCTAAGAAACTATCAGCTGAGCTACTGCCAATGAAGGAGGGACCTAAACTCTGGCAGCCGCAGCTATAGGCTCCACCCCTGCATTAGTACCACTCTAATCCAGAGATTGTGCATGTCACAACCTAATTTCTTAGGTCATAATGGCACCTACCATAACCCACTAGTAGACAAGCCAACCTATAGTTCAAAATGACTAGTAACAAACTACTTAATAATATAAGGAAAAGAATGCAAAATAAATAAAAATAAAGATCAATACATAATAAAAACCCAAAACTTATAGGTATTAGTATGATACAACTCAACTTTGAATACAATATAGAGAATAGTCTAATACATAAGAGAGAGATAAGTAATAACTTCAAGAGCTCACTCTAAGTATTCAAACCATGGCTACTCCACACGATGCAGACATCAATGATGGTAACCCATACTATAATCTACAGCTGTAGAAGTGTAGGAGGAGTACTAAATAAATAGTACTCAATGGGAAATAGACAACTGAGCTCTAATATAAAGTAGATATAAATAACATATAAATAAAATGGAAACTACACCTAAGAGTCCAAAAATCATATAACAAGTCAATGTGAATAATAAGGGACAACTATTCTGTTCATGTCCAATAGACCCATATAATAAGGCTAAGGAAGTATCAGGGTGAACTATCCTATTTCAGCAACATTCAATAGACGTCAATACTATACCATATATTCTAGGCCAATATATAAATAAAGAGAAAAAAAAAGATACATAGAAATATATAAGGACAAGAAACGAATATATAATATGAACAAATAAATAAAGGGATAGACGGTAGTGCCATAACTTGATATAGATATATATATGAGGTCATCTCAACACATAACCTAGATCATCATAATATTATTCTAAGACCTTATTATAATCTATCAGGATTTAACACTACCATGATAATGGTTTTAATTCCACATGGCTACACATGAAATAATCGTGCATAATAATGCCATTATAAGATAGATGAAGCCGTAGATATACCTCAAGTATCGATACTGGATCAATGAACAATATTTTATAAGATGTCCATATAATGATCATAATAATAATAATAATAATAATATTAATAATAGCTTGAATAATGGCTACTATGGATAACCTAATACCTTGTTGAGCCTATACGTATCCCCACCATGAAATACCTAGGCTTTTTACCCTTAGAAAAATTCCCTTGGTTGAAGTTTTTGGGCAAAGTATGACTCAAGGGTACTAATCATACCCTAGGATACAACTTTGGGTCCCCTCACTCATATTTTAGGTAACGTAGTGGGGGTTAAATTCTGTCCAAGATAAGGTTTAGCCTTTCCCAATTCATATGTTAGGGTACGGGTCCTATGTTTCCTAGTCGTATGATACCATACACTTAGCCTAGTTAAATATTTCCTAGGTACGGCTCAAGGTACGTTTTAGGGTATCATTCATACCCTAAGGTACGAGTTAGCTCAACATGGTAGTATATTGAACAATTCAGGGGTCCTTGGTAAATACTAGGGTACTAGTTAGGGTACCACTTATACCCTAGGGAACGACTTAGGTGTGGAACTCGTACCCTCCTAGGTGCAACTTTTTAGCTTTTTAAGTTGGGGATATTTTAGACCTTTTTTACCCCTAAACACTTATAACCCATGAATTATAATCCATGACTTATAACCTTATTTAGATCTTTATTCTTCAGATATGTAAGTTCAAAAAAATTCCAAACACTCTCCAAAACTTCTCTCTTAATATTGAAGCTAGGGTTTCAAGGGATGTCCTTCTAGAGCATGAAGACCAAGAATCCTTCTGTGAATCATCTTGTAAATGGAATATGACTCCTACCTTATTGTTATTTATCAAATATCATGTTATATATACATATTTTTTATGAATATTTAATGGTAGTTTTTGAATCAAATATTGAGGGTTTTGATGTATAGTCATGGGTAATGTTTACTCTTGTTCAAACTTATGTTTATACATGTTTTTAGTGATGATTAGCACATGTGGTTGCCTATTGATTGTGGTTCAAAAAAAATATGTCATGAGTAACCCTAATCTTGATGGTTTTCACTTAGATTTTGGTCATGGTAAAGATATGCCCTCAAGATGTTTGTGAAAATATCTAAGAGATATAACTAGTTACATGCTAGTAGTGTTTGAACTAAGGCAATATATCAATGAGTAAGAATAGTTGGTGAGTAACTTGGTAAGGTCCTTGTTGTCCATTTAATAAATAAATTTTTAAACTTGGTGGTTAGGATGGTTAAAAAGGGGTTTGAGTCCTTGAGTATGAAATTGAATAGTATTTGACATAAAGCTTAATGTATGAATGCTAATGAAGAATAAATGGTTTGATAAAGATCTTGATGACCATTATTTGACTTTAATGGTGATTGAAACTAATGTTTTGTCCTATTATAGTGATTGATTAATAAATAGTTTATGAAGACCTTGTGGTCATGTATGGTGTTGAATCGTAGCTTTGATGGATAGAAATAGATAAGTGGGTTAAAGTCCTTAAATGTTGAATTGATGGGTGTGAATTCATGGACAAAGGATTAGATTCCCAATGTTGCCTAGTAATGGAAACGATGGCTTGTGGTTAGAGTCTACTCGCATAATAAGATGGGTTGTGGTTAGAGTCCACTAATTTGATAAGATGGCAAGTGGTTAGAGTCCACTTGTCTAACAAAATGGATTATGGTTAGAGTCCATTTTTCTAACAAAATAGCTTGTGGTTAGATTCCACTTGTCTAACAAGAGGCTTGTGCTTAGAGTCCACTTGCATAATATAATGACTTGGCATTAGATTTATCTTGCATGATATAACCAACATGGGTGTAAGGTTAGAGTCCTCCAATTCAGGGTTCCTAATTAGGAGCTTTGAAATGTATGCTATGGACTTGTTATCTCTTGACACTTGATGTACTTACGTATATCTACATGTATATATGTATGAATGTGATGGCTTATGATGGCTTGACTTGGTATTGAATAATGAAAATATTTATCCTTACCCTTGAGTTACATGCTAGCTCTCCAACCACTAACCGTCTTACACATAGTGTACCCACGCGACATAGGGGTCGGGCTTCTTTTTCTCTTTCTACGCAGTGATCAAGTATTCAAGCGGATAGTATGCTAACTTTGAAGTGGTTAGCTTCCATACTTTGGAAGGCATTTATTTTATAGTCTTTCTATTTTATGTTATTAATTTATTTTAAACTGGGTTTTTTGGTTATTGTCGAGGGGATGTCCTGAAATATTATAGACATCGGATTCATAGAGTTTTAAGGATGACTGTTGACTTGGGTGTGTTGGTTGGTATGATGACACTAATGAAATTATTAGACATTCTTATATATATTTTCCGGTCTTATTTCTGCTATCTTGATTATATGCTTAGAGTTCATCCAATACTTATGGATTGATGTGATGGTTAGATTAGGTTATTGGGGCGATCTCTAGTTTATGTTGGGATTCATATTCCCATACGATAAGGTGTGATTTTAGGTCATGTCAAGTTAGTATCAGAGCCTTGGTTCATGGTTAGTTGGGTGTCCGTCCACAAAGCCGTGTCAAGTAGAGTCTCTTTTATGGGTGCACCACACACCAAATTTATAAGAGAGATAATGTGAGATATTTAGGAATATTTCACATTCTTTTGGTATTATTTTGAGCTATAGAGTGTAAGGCCTTGGATCCTTCTAATTTTCATTTGCTTATCTTTCAGATCATGCCTCCAAGAAAATCTGAAGTTCCTAAAACCCTTCCGTCTTGACTGGGGATTATGTTGATGGTACTCTCTCTACTTATAGAGTGCATAATTGGTCTAGGGGTCTGGTACCTGATGGTCTGGGAGTTCCACTAGCTCCCTCTAATCCTCCTCTGGTTCCACAGGATGACGTGTTGAATTCTGAGTTTTATTAGTTAATTTAAATAATTGCTTAGTTGGTAGCTTCTTAGGCTGAGAGTGGTACATCTTCTACTCCATATTTTGAGGCCACAAGGGTTAGAAAGTTTATAAGGTTGAGTCCTCTGACCTTTACTGGTGTTAAGGTGAAGGAAGATCCCCAAGGTTTTCTAGATAAGATGGAAAAGATTTTTCAGAGTTATACATGCCACTAATATGGAAGAGATAGAGTTTACATCTTATCAGTTAAAGGATGTGGTATACCAATGGTATGAAGAGTGGGAACGGACAAAGGGTGATATTGATGATTCATCTTAAGGGGGGGGGGGGATTTCTCTAATGCTTTCCTGAACTATTTCTTTCCTCTATAGTTATGAAAGAAAATACAGAAGAGTTTGTTAATCTAATGTAAGGAAAAATATCCATCAAGGAGTATTCCATAAAGTTTAACCAATTGTCTAGGTATGCTTTAGAGATGGTGTCTGATATGAGGGCTCAGATGAGGAAGTTTTCCTTGGGATTGTCTTATGAGTCCTTGAAAGCAAGGAAACCTTGTTGATCAAAGATATTAATATCTATAGATCGGTTATGTTCATGCAACAAGTAGAAGAAAAGAAAAAGAAACAAGTTGAGATTGATGAGAGGCAAAGAAAGAGGTCTTAATTTTTTAACCAATATGGATGCCAATAGTTTAGTGGTAAGTGGCCCAAGAGAATAAATTAGGTAAATCCTAGATCCTATTTTAGGGCTAGTGCTTCCTACCCTAGGACATCAGGAGATAAATATTTTTAGAGTGCTCATTCTTCTAGGTCACAGGGTGCCTAATATCAGACTAGTGGGGCTTAATCAGCCTCATCCTACGCTCCTTGTAGATTCTATAGTCGGCATCATTGTGGCCAGTGTGAGAAGAAGAGTTTCATCTCATATCTTAGAGCCTAAAAGTTGATTTTGAAAGGGTATTTGTATTATTTTGTTTGAGTTAACCTTCTTTATAATCCAAGCCTATGGTTAATGAGTTTCCTGAGGTCTTTCTCAATGACCTTCCTAGTATTCCTCTTGATAGGGAAAATTGATTTTGGCATTAATATTGTTCCGAACACTCATCCACCTTTTATCACTCCTTATAGAATGGCTTCGGCTGAGTTGAATGAGCTTAAGGAGAAATTGAAGGATCATTTAGATAAATCTTTTATCCATCCTAGTGTGTCTCCTTGATTATTGTCAGTTGAAAAAGGTGACCATAATGAATAAATATCCTCTTCCTAGGATTGATAATTTATTTGATCAGCTTCAAGGAGTGAAGTGTTTCTCTAAGATTAATCTTAGGTTTGGTTATCATCATCTAAAGATTAGGGAAATCGATATCCCTAAGACTTTCTTTAAGACACAATATGGTCATTATGAGTTCCTAGTTATGTTTTTTGGGTTCACCAATGCCCCAGTGACATAATGGATTTGATGAATAGGGTTTTCTGACCATTTTTGGATTTGTCTATTATTGTCTTTATTGATGACATCTTGGTCAATTCTAAGAGTGAGGCGAATCATGTCAATCACCTCCGTGTTGTGTTGCAAAGCTTGAAGGATCATTGTTTGTATGCCAATTTCTCTAAGTGTGAGTTTTGGTTAAAGGTTGTGACATTTTCTTATCATGTAATCTCTAGTGAAGGGATTATGGTAGATCCACGAAAGGTTGCAGTGGTAAAGAAGTGTCCTAGACCTATGTCTCCAATTGATATTTAGATCTTCTTGGGTCTAGCCAACTACTATAAGAGATTTGTGGAAATTTTTTCGAATATAGCTTCTCCATTGGCTAAGTTGACCCAAAATAAGGTCAAGTTCTTATGGTCGGATACGTATGAGGGTAGTTTTGAAAAGTTAAAGAATAAATTAACTTTGGCTCCAATTTTGACCTTGCCCGAGGGTAGTAATGGTTTTTTAGTATATTTTGATGCTTCTCGTATTGGTCTTAGTTGTGTATTGATAAAACATGGTAGGGTGGTGGCCAATGCTTCTAGGCAATTGAAACTTCATGAGAAGAACCACTCTACGCATGACTTGGAGTTGTTATCCGTGGTATTTTTATTGAAGATTTGGTGTCACTATCTCTATGGGGTTTATGTCAACGTCTTTTCTAATCATAAGAGCCTATAATATGTATTTACTCAAAAGTAGATAAATCTCATGCATAGAAGATGGATTAAGTTGCTAAAGAACTATAATATGAGTCTTCACTGCCATCCAGGTAAAGCCAACGTAGTTGCTGATGCTCTTAGCAGGTTATCCATGGGGAGTTTTACTCACGTGGATAAGTATAAGTGGGAAATAGTAAAGGACATTCATTGTTTGGATAATCTTGGAGTTTGTCTCATGAACTTTAAGGATGGTAGTGTATTTGCGCATCATACATCACAGTCATCTTTTGGTGTTGAGATAAAGGAAATGCAAATATTGGATCCTGATTTGATGAAGATTAAGAGTAGTGTGGGTCAACAAAAGGTTATTGATTTTTCGATTGGTGGTGATGGTATCTTGAGCTACTAAGGTAGGTTATGTATTCCCGATGTCGATGGATTGTGGGAAAGGATTATGGCTGTGGCTCATGGATCTCGTTATGCTATTCATCCTAATTCTATGAAGATGTATCATGATCTTAAGGAATTTTATTGGTGGAATAATATAAAGTGTAACATGGCTAGCTATATGGCTAAGTGTATGGTATTTCAACAATTGAAAGTTGAGAACTTAACACCTGGTTGTTTGTACCAAGACATAGAGTTTCCCGAATTGTAGTAGGAAGAGATTATTATGGATTTCATCACCAGTCTTTCTCAGTCTCAGAATCAATATGATTCTATTTGGGTCATTCTGGATAGAATAACCAAGTCCGCTTATTTCTTACCGGTAAGGACTAGTTATTCCGTAGAGGATTATACTAAGTTATATCTTATGGAGCTTGTGAAGTTACATGGTTCTCCAGTTTTTATCATCTCAAATTGTGGTACTCCATTCGTATCTCATTTTTGGAAGTCATTTTAGAAAGGTTTGGGAACTAAGGTGTTCCTTAGTACCTCTTTCCATCCATAGACGGATGTACAAGCGGAGAGGACTATCTAAATATTGAAATATATGTTGTGTGCTTATGTGATTAATTATGGTAGTATTTGGTATGACCATTTGACTTTGATTGAATTTACCGATAATAATAGTTACCATTCTAGCATTGGTATGGCTCCTTTTGAGGTGTTGTATGGTAGGAGACGTCATTCTCCTCTTGGGTGGTATGAAGTTGGTGGGGGTAAGTAGCTTGGTCCTGATTTGGTTCACCATTTCTTAAAGAAGGAGAAGGTGATTAATGATAGTTGAAAACCACTCAAAGTCGACAAAATTCCTATACGTATGTAAGGCATAGGGATTCAGAGTTTAATGTTGATGATTGGGTATTCTTGAAGGTATCTCCTATAAAGGGAGTGATGAGATTTGGTAAGAAGGGAAACATAGACCCCATTATGTTGGTCCATATTTGATTGTAAAGAGGATTGGTAATGTTGCGTATGAGTTGGAGTTGACCTCTAGTTTGAGCTCCATCCATCTGGTATTCCATGTGTCCATGTTGCAGAAATGTATCGGTGATCCTTCGTTAGTTGTTCCCATATAAGGTATTGGTATTTAAGATTCTTTGTCCTATCAAGAGGTCCCAATGAGGATCTTGGATCGACAAGTTTGCCGGTTGTGAATGAAATATATGGACTCGGTGAATATTCTATAGAGGAACCGAAAGTCTGAGAAAGCTAATTGGGAGGCACAAGAGGACATGAAGTCCAAGTATACGCATTTGTTTTTCATTTCAAAAACTTGTTCTCAAAGTATATGTTAATCTTCTTAACATGATTTATGTTTTTGATAGGCAAAAGGGTTCAGTTCCCTAACTTTGAATTGAGCAAATATTTTGATAGACTATGGGTTCAAGTCCCAAAGACAATTGAATGAATGGTTAGGTGATAATAATCATGGCATGTGTCTTATCCTTGTTCTATGTCTTTGTTTTCTAACTTTGTTTAAGGTTAGGATGATGTGTAATAATGTGTTAACATATGTTTGTGCTTGACTTAACAGTTATTTGAGGACGAATGATCCAAGTGAGGGAGAATTGAAACACCTAAGCTTTGGACCCTTAGAAAAATTCCATTGGTTGAAGTTTCTGGGAAAGGTACGACTCAAGGGTACTAGTCGAACCCTAGGATATGACTTGGGGTCCCCTCACTTATATGATAGGCAATATATTAAGTTTTACATTCTATCAAAGGTACAGTTTATCCTCTCTAAAGTCGTATTTTAGGGTACGGGTCGTATGTTGCCTAATCAGATGACACCATATGCTTAGCCTAGTTGAATCTGTCCAAGGTATGACTCAAGGTACAATTCAGGGTACCATTCATAGCCTAAGGTACGATAGAGCTTAGCATGGTAATAAGTTGAATAGTTTAGGGGTCCATGGTGAAACCCAGGTTTGAGTTAGGGTACCACTCGTATCTTAGGGTATGACTTGGGTGTGGAACTCATACCCTCCTGGGTGTAACTTTTCAGTTTTTTAAGCTGGGTACATTTTAGAATTTTCCCACCCCTTAACCCATATAACCCACTACTTCTAACCTCATTGTCTCTTCATTCTTCACATATACAAGTTCAAAAACATCCTAAACACTCTCTAAAACCTCTCTCTCAAGATTGTAGCTAGGGTTTCATGGGATGTCCTTCTAGAGGCTTAAAGATCAAGAATCCTTTCGTGAATCATCTTGTAAAAGGCATGTGACTCTTTTCTTATTGTTATTTCTCAAATATCATGTTATAGAAACATTGTTTATGAATCTTTAATGGTGGTTTTTGAATCAAATGTTGAGGGTTTTGATGGATAGTCATGGGTAATGTTTACTCTTGTTTAAGCTTGTATTTATTCATATTTTTGATGATGATTGGCATACATGGATGTTTGTTGATTGTGGTTTAACAAATGGGTCATGAGTAACCCTAATCTTGATGGTTTTCACTTGGATTTTGTTCATGGTAAAGATATGCCCTCAAGGTGTTTGTGAAAATGTCTAAGCATACTAACTAGTTACATGCTAATAGTGCTTGAGCCAAGGCAATGTATCAATGAGTAGGAATGGTTGGTAAGTGACTTGGTATGGCCTTGTTGGCCATGTAATAGGTAAATTGGTAACCTTGGTGGTTGGAGTAGTTAAAAAGGGGTTTGAGTCCCTATGTGAAATTCAATTGTGTTTGAGCTACAGGTTGATGTATAAATGCTAATGAAGAGTGAATGGTTTGATAAAGGTCTTGATGAAAATAATTTGACTTGAATGGTGATTGAAACTAATGAATTGGCATATTAAAGTGATTGATAAATAGTTCATGAAGACCTTGTAGTCATGTGAGGTGTTTAATTGTAGCCTTAAAGGCTTGAAATGGCTACGTGGCTTAAAGTCCTTAAATGTTGAATTGAGAGGGTGTGAATGCATGGGAGAAGGGTTAGAGTCCCAATGTTGACTAGTAATGGACACAATGGCTTGTTGTTAGAGTCCACTTGCATAATAAGATGGGTTTTAGTTAGGGTTCACTTGTTTGATAAGATGGCGAGTGGTTAGAGTCCACTTGTCTAACAAAATGGCTTGTGGTTAGAGTCCATCCATCTTACAAAATGGATTGTGGTTAGAGTCAACTTATCTAATAAGAGGCTTGTGGTTATATTCCACTTGCTTAATATAATGACTTAGGGCTAGAGTCCTCTTTCTAGATATAACCTACGCGGGTGGAAGGTTAGAGTGTTTCACTTTATGGTTCATGATTGGGTGCTTTAAAATATGTGATATGGCCTTGTTATCTTTTGACACTTGATGTATTTACATATATCTACATGTCTATGTGTATGAATGTGGTGGCTTATGATTTCTTGAATTGGTATTGAATAATGATACTATCTATCCTTACCCTTGAGTTACATGCTAGCGCTCTAACTGCTAACCATCTCCGGACGCTGTGTCCCCATGCGACACAGGGGCCAGGGCATCTTCTTCTTTTCCTGTGTAGTGACCAGGTGATCGAGCGGATTGTGTGTTGACTTTGAAGTGGTGATCTTCCATACTTCGGAAGGCATAGATTTCATAGTCTTTCTATCTTATGTCATGGACTTGTATTAGACTTAATTTTTTGGCTATTGTCGAGGGAGTGTCACGACATTTATAGACATCGGATTGGTAGAGGCTTATGGATGGTTGTTGACTTGGGTGTGTTGGTTGGTATGATGAAACTAGTGAAATTATTAGACATTCTTAGTTATGTTTTCTAGTCTTGTTTCCACAATCTTGATTTTATGCTCATATTTTATTCGACGTTTGTGGATTGATGTGATGGTTAGATTAGGTTGTCAGGGCAATCTCCGGTGCTTGTTGGGCTTGAGATTCCCATCCATCAAGGCTCGATTTTAGGTTGTGTCAGACCACCCCAGGCTTGGAAGGTTCAATCAACATACAACAACACAAGGCATATTCTTCACCCATATTTAGGCATCTATCCCATACCTACTGATAGACATAGGTGCATACTGGTGATATGTGATGTTCATGTAGGAATGAATGTAAGGTACTCAATTAATATCACAATCTCATCATCATAACCATCTCTATCATAACTGTCATGATCAAGTCCATCATCAGTATAATCAACCTCCAGCCTTATCGGGTATCAATATAACATCACAGTATCTTCCGACCTTATCGGGTATCAATATATCATCACGGCATCCTCCGGCCTTGTCGGGTGTGAATATATCATCACAGTATCCTCTAGCCTTTCTGAGTATTAATATATCATAACAGTATCCTTCAGCTTTGTCGGGTATCAATATATCATCACATTATCCTCCAGCCTTTTCAGGTATCAATATAACCACAAATATCCATACATATATATTTATAGACATATAATAGGTGTACGGGCTCAAGATGTGGCTAAAAAGAGAGTAAATCTACAAGCCTGTTGCTCGAACTGATCTTTAGGACTAAATCATTAAAAAAGTGTAGAACGGTTCAAAATATACCACGATCGAAGTAAGTGACTGGGTTGAATTATGGAGATGACCTCTGATTATTAGCCTAACCATTGCTTCACATAATCATTTTTCACTAAATAGAAAATATCTAGCACCTAGTCTAGATTCACCACTAGGCCATAATCGCCAATTAACAAATGTTCATTTCTAACCATCATAACCTCACTAGTTACCATCTAGAAAAAGACTACTAACCATCATTGACACTTTATTTATCTATCCACTAACATCTCATATTATCTAACATCATTAATACACAAATCCTCATTTAACAACTAATCGACAACTTAAACATCGTCATAAATAGCAACTAATCTTCACCAATGCTAAACCTGTCATCATCATTAGCCATGTTGTAGCCATAATCGCTAGCTAGCTTATTTCAACTAGACACAGTTCATTAACAAGTACATTAGATATCTAGCCATCAAGTACTATAGTTAATTAATAGACAACTAGTTCCCACATAGCCTAAACCTAATTTTGGAAGAATAGTCATAAGATTATATTTCAGCTAGAATCACATCAATTATAGATATAATAATCAACAATGTACCAAATAAATACATGCCATCACCAGTATTCAATTAGTGGAATAATAAAAGTCATACAACATCTTCCTCCATCCCATATCGGAGAAATGCACATTTAAACATATATATATATATATATTCATTAATTGTAACCACGTCCTTTACAAGGATAAACACTTCTCTGATGTCCAACTGATATCATAACACAGTCTTAGGCCCAATATGTGTCTGGAATAATCATAACATCATAATCATGGCCTTAGGCCCACATACGTATCCGATACTAGTATCAATAACCATGTATATAAACTATCTCATATTTATTAGCCGTAGCATGTCTATAATCATCTCGTATAGGACGTATAATATCAATAAGAATATAATGTGTATAATATATCTCATATCTATAGGTCATACATCATGACTATGAGAAATTTCACCTCTCTAGGCCAATTATCAATCCAAGAGGAATATCATTTCTATAGGACTAAAATCATTATTAAGAGAAAAGTCATCTATAAGGACCCAACATCATGTCTAAGAGGATTTAGCATCTCTATGAGCCAACTATCAAGTCTTGGAGGAAATATCATCTCTATGGGCAAAATATCAAGTCTAAGAGAAAATAGCATCTATATAGGCCAAACATCATATATAAAAGGAAGTAGTATCTTTATAGGCCCAAATACCATTATCAGGGGAAAAATACATTATCATTCATTAATCCATGAAGTAACCTTATACTAAGGTTTACAAACCTCAACTATGCCAAACATCCACAGCTAAGTCCACAAGTCTAACATAATTCTTGGCCTAAGTGAGACGGACAATCCCTCTTCTAATCCTCAATTTCCATAATTAGAGACACTATGCCTAAACTAGGATAAGGTATCTAGTTCAACTTCTAGATGTCAAGTAAGCCATAGTCAAGCCTAAAAGAGGAACTACGACTAGAACAAGGGCATTCAAGTCAACTCTACCGAAGTTATGATTTCAATACCACCACCCTAGCCTAATAAGATTAAACATACTAATCAAGCTTCCAACGCTAAAACCACATCCCAAACCTAGCATTATATCATATTCATGCTACAAATTAATCCAAACAAGGGATAAGGCATTAGGATTTTAAATGGTTTTCAACATATCATCTTATGGGTCCAAGTCCCTCATCTAATCCCCAAACATCAATAATCAAGGCTGAGTTATTCTACTCATAATCAAGCCTAACATCCACATTTACACAGAATATATATATCACACATCATCTATGAAGAAAAGTGGATGGGAGCCTACCTCAAAGACAAACCGCAAAACCTCACTTCATTCACCAATGTCCATATTCACTTCACAATCCCAAAATGCAATCACACTATCAAAATCATAATCTACTTTTCAATACGGCTCTAATGATACCCATATTTCACCATTGTGCTTTGGATTCGAAAATGATACCAAAAATCACAAGTGGGTCCCATGTACGAAAAATGATTTTCCAAGGTTAACTCAACATGATATCAAGCTCATACATCATCAAGGAGCCATAACCCTTGAGAAATGGGTGAAAACAAAGCTAATTTTGGGCTAAAATCAAGCCCTAGGTAAATTTGGGGTTTTGGCTCAAAACCAAGAAATTCATAAATAAAGTGATGAAATCTTACCATAATACGAGTGAGAATCATGATAATAGTTGTTTAGAAAGCTCCTAAGTCATTCCCAATGATCAATTTTGAGTTATTACACTCATTTACGGGATCTAGGTCTCAAAGATGGGTCAAAAATAGCCAAAATACAGCCTGCAGGGTCCTTATATACCCATACAAATTATGGAGAGACCGCTACTATTGTCCTAGGGGATGCTATCATGCTAGTGCGATCTCTATACAATTTTCCTCGATCGCGGTTGCTCCCCTGGGCACCAGATGACAACAAAATTAAAATCTTGATTTTGACCCTCGAAACTCATTCAGAATCCAAAGAACATGACCCGATAGTGAATTTTTAGTCTAAACCATATTTCAAATCCATTGGAATCATCAAAACTTTCATCCAAGATCGTTTAGGCAAAAAGTGAAGCCCATACCTATAGTTTTATTTTTTTGTAGCATTCGCTCAATAGTACAAATTAAGTCTGGGAGCCTTAGGACCTGAACCAAGGGTCCCCCTAGCCTTAAAATGACGTTCTAGATGCGATGGAAAAGATAGATTTTCCATCCAAGGTTGTTTTGACTAAATATGGGTCCCACACCCGTATTTCAATTTTCCAACTTTTTGACCAATAGGTCGAACTGAGATTGGGTGCATTGGGATCCAAACCAAAGGTCTACCTAAGCCAAAATTGATATTCCTGATCTACCGGTGTAGTTGAAATTTTCATCCGAGATCGTTCATTGAATTTTTTGCCCGGTGGCCATTTGGAACTAATAAAAACTTCCAAATAGGGAATTGGTTCTAAAAACCAAACAAACTGCCCAGTAATCGAACCGTCGGTTCCAGCAAGTCATGAATGACTTAGGGAAGCTATGGATGTGCTCAAACGGTGAAGATCAACAAAACTATGAAAAATGAGTAGGGTCATTTCAATATCCACTACTAAAAGGCCTTTCATCCCCGAAAGTCAATGAATAGAAAGAATATCAAAAGCTCAAAAGGATGAGGTACTGGGCCCATAAACTTCTACCATGAATTCTCAGGTAACCTCAATGAAGAGAAAACATTTTCAAGGGATTTTACCATAAGTATCCTTTTCTCAAGCAACATTCTCATTCTACTTTTATGCAGCTAAAACTCAACTTAACCGCTAATTGGCCCCAAACTAAGCCAAGAAGGCTGAGGCAAACACATCTAAACCACAACAAGCTGATACTATCTCTATATCCACATAAATTAACAAAAGCTTATTCTAGCCAAAGCAAACCCAAGTCATGAGTCATTCCACCAAATCCAAATACAAATATACACTCTCTTTACCATTTTGCACCTGCTATCCACTCCAAGATAGCAGGAAAATTAGCTGAGTCTCATCAATGTAGTCTCATCACGGAGAACTCAAAGAACTAAAGCTGATTCACTGAAAGTTCATATGAAAAACATGTAAACAAGCTCATAAGGCGCTGTCTGGGCACACAAATAAAGATAATCGAGGAATGCAATCCATGGTAATGCTGCAACCAATCCAGATAAAAATCAAACCTAAATCTCAAATCCAAGGTACAACTATTCATCCCTGCATATTCCACTCTAAGATGTCTCATCTACTGAGAATGAAGTCATACTGAATCTAACTCGAGTATATTACTCCCATTGAGTAAATCATTCAAAATTCCCAAAGAAAATTAGAGACTAAGGGTCAAAGGTGAAAGAACCAATATCGGGTCCATGGGCTATTATCTGAATACTTATCAACCATATTCCATTCAAAGTCATGGAGACCAAATAAGCAATCTGTGGAGTAAGCTCAACTAGCGTATAAATGAAATTTGAACAAGGACAAGTATAAAAAAAAGATGAAATCTCAATACCAAATCTGAACCACTCGGTCTCAAATATCTAAACCAAAACTAAAAATGCATAGCCATTAATGCTCTAAGTTTATCACAACTTCCAAATCGCTATTTAAAGGAGTCAAGTCAAAACTGAACCAATAAGCCTATATCATTACAAACCATTCAAATCGACTTTAGCGTCCAAATCTGACATATATGAGATAAATCATACCAAGCCATAGTCAAGACATATCTGAAGAACAAAACCACCATAGGGATAGCCATCGATTGAAACACAAGCAACCAACTCTATATCAGCTGGAGGGTTTGAAATATCGCCACAAAATAGGAATCATGCCAAAGGTCAAATCACTGGCTGAAAATGCATATAACTCACTCCAGATCCTGGAGGGCATGATTTATCTAAACATACTCAAAAACTTCCCTAGGATGAAAATGACACCAGTATTGGCAAAAAATCTAGCAACTTAGAGAAATACAACTTTAACTAACAACTAATGAATCTAACACTCCATTTTTGCAAAGAATAGCCATAGGCACACATCATCAAAGAGAATCACTCCACCAAGCCTCACTAGGACAAAGAAATGCTGAAATGGAGATTTTCTAAATCCACCTAAGAATCACATCATCAAAGATGAAATATCAATCTCAAAACCAAAGTCAAAGTCGAGACCAACACCAGAGAACCAAGAACTAATGCTAAAGAGTTTCTAATGGTCCAACTTAAGAAGCTATCACAGGAAAGGCTTCCTACGTCTAACCTTCAAACACCACTGGACAAAACTATGCCAAATGAAGAAAGAAACATCTAATTTCCTCACTAATAACAAGGGTAAATCATCAGAAGGGATCAAACCTAATAAATCTAAGAGATAAATCCATGACATCTTAATCTCAGAACTACTATCGGGCAATGAAATAGTCACAACCGAAGAACGGACCTTAATCTGGTCAATCTCATACAAGAGCTATATAAAAAGGGATAGACAAAATAAAAACCTTTGCAACACACGAGGCAAATTTAAGAGTCCTAAACTCAAGAATGAGAAATACAACCAAATCGCTGATCTAGAATCATATCAGCACCATAGAAGATCAACTTTCCTTTGATATCACAATAGATCCCCAAATCAATCTAATACAACTAACAAAGAGGTAACACAATCAACCTAGCCACGCTTGGGAAAGAAATCATCAAATTGGGCTATATCTACCCAAGCCACCAAATAATATCATAAGAAAATAAAAGTCTAACTAGATAAAACTAGTATATATAGCTACCCAGCAAGGATCAAATTCATCAAGTAACAACATCAAGTCATAATATCAAGTAATATCAATAAACTCACACATTGGTAGCAATAAAAAAACAATATCAATATCAATATGCTGAATCAGCGATACTGAAACAAACATCAATATTACGTACCACTCAAAGGCCATAATAAGGACTATATGCCAAGATAAAGGGGTCTCAAAATAAAAAAACTACTCCCATAGAGGAAATTATAAATACATATCTACTCCATCCACTACTAAAAAAAATAAACCAAGGAGTAGTAATGTAATCCTGAATTCAATAATAAGGCACATAATGATCGATATCAATTCATCAAGGCATATAATCATCAATGGGTATGAAAACCCTAATACACATAACAAACAATAAATGCATGATATAAAAGAACACCAATTGTGGTGACATCCACAATCATATGCCTAACGGACATATGGTAAAATAAATCTAAATGGGTGTAACTCAAAATGATAAACTAAATTATCAACTGAGGTGCCACACACTATATCTAACTGAAGATGCGATAACATCATGAGGCTGATCTGAATATGCTGAATGAATAGAAATCTCATGTCAGGGACACTTCTTAAACTAGTGTCGATCTCTCTATAGTTGTAGCAAATCTTGATGCATCAATATGGAGAGAACATAAAATAAGCCCAAATGTCTAACCAACTAATGCTAAGAGAAATCCATAAAATTATGTCGATACTTCCAAAACCATAGCCTGTCTCAGGAACTCTTGGCTGGCGGGGAATACATGCTAACACTAAATGATCATCTATTTCATACCTATGGAATTCTCTAAACCAATGTCTCATTATGACTCAACCAAACCAAGATCCTCGAATACTTTGAGATACTGCCCCTCATAATCCAGAATGATTTCCATGGACCAAAGAACCATACCACACTCTATAAGTTTGATGGGTACTCTACCCACTATAATTATTATAACTATTCTAAGAACTACTCATAGTATGAAATAATGTCTGCATAGAGCTGATGGGCTATAGGTAAAGATGAACTCTATTAGAAGAATCTTCGCTATTGGATAAAATACCAATAACATAATATTGATGTCATGCCTCTTGTTGCCATTTTCATAAGTCTTAACACGCCCTTTCTATGGTCATCTCATAATCAACATTAATGGAAGGAAGATTCAGCTTTTATCCAGTTGTCCGACGCTAAATAGAGTGACAATACTAACCCTCTAACACATCCATGCACCAATGCCTAACTCAAAAGAGTGTCGCATAGGAAAATGCCAGGACCACACGAGAAATCCAATCTCATACTAAAAACTAGTAAAAAAAACCTGACGAACACTAATAGACCCAACTCTGGTCTGAGAACTACTCGATGATTCTAACATCATCCATGGCTAAGAGGGATCAACAACATAACTTAAATTTCCAATGGTAAACCTCAAAGGCTAAAGTAGTCATGACCCTTACTAAGCCTAAGCTGGCCTAAATTTATTTTGGCTGCCGTTGAAGCTCTTTGATATACATCTCTAACTCTCTAGTATGATATTGCACTAAAACTCTAGAAATACATGTTGAATTCTCGTTTGTATCTGTAATAATGTCACATTGTCCTTTGAGGATGGAGTAGAGTAAAAGAATGTGTTCAAGGTTTATAGAAATGCACATGATAAGGAGTCAAGAAATAAATTTTCTAAAATATCACTGTAGCCTCCGAAAGATAGATTACAAACATATCTGCATCGATCCTCATAACTCTACTAAACACATTAGTTTTGTACTAATATAGCAATGAAACCTAGGCTCTTATACCAATTTGTCACAACCCAATTTCTTAGGTCAACATGGCACCTACCATAGCCCACTAGTAGGCAAGCCAATCCGTACTCTAGAACAGCTAGTAATACACTACTTAATAATATAAGGAAAAGAATGAAGAATAAATGAAAATAATGACTGATACATAATAAAACCCTAAAAACTGGCTGTATCAGTACAAGAGCTTCTAATATAATAAGAGTTCAAATGTGAAATGTCAAGATAAATACTTTAATACAACTTATCTTCAAATATAACATAGAATCTAGTCAAATACATAAGAGAGAGATAAGTAATACTCCAAATATCAAAAGATCACTCTAAGTTTCTAAACTATGGCTAGTCTGCACGACGTACACATCTATGATGATAACCCATATTATGATTTATAGGCTGGAAAACTGTAGTATGAGTACCAAATGAATGGTACTTAGTAGAAAACTTCCAATTGAGATCCAAAGATAAAGCAGATATGTACAACATATAAACAGAATGGAAATTACATCCAAGAGTACATAAATCATATAACAAGTCAATGAGAATAATAAGGGACAACTATTTTGTTCATGTCCAATAGACCCACATAATAAGTCTAAGGAAGTATCAGGGTGAACTATCCTATTTTAGCCATATTCAATACTATATCGTATATGCCAAGACAATATATGAATGAAGAGATAAATAAAGGTACATAGCAATATACAAGGCCAAGAAATGAATATACACTATGAATAAACAAAGAAAGGGATATACAGTAGTGCCATAGCTTCATATATATATATACACATATATGTTTATATATAAATGTATATACATATAAATATGAGGTCATCTTAAAGCATAACCTAGACCATCATATCCTTATTCTAATACCTCATTATAATACTATCAGGATTTAGTAATATCATTCTCAAGGTTTCTAATCCATATGGCTAGACATGAAATAATCATGCATAATAATGCCATCATAAGAGAGAAGACAACGTAGACATACATTAAATCTCGATACCGAATCACTGACAAATCTTTCATAAGCTAGCCATAATAATAATCATAACAATATTAATAGCCATATCAATAACAACATGAATAATTGGCTACCCTGGACAACAAAGTACCTAGCCGAGCCGATACGTACCCCCACATCCTTAGGCTCAGAAGATTCAAACAACATACAACAATGCAAGATATTTTCTTCACCTATATCTATGCAAACGTCCAATGCCAGCTGGTAGACATAGGTGCATACTGGTGATAGGCGATGTGCATGTAGGAATGAATGCACAGTACACAATCAATATCACAATCTCATCATCATAACCATCTCTATCATAACTATTATCATCATTTCTATCATCAGCATAATCAACCTCTACCCTTGTCGTGTATCAATATATCATCACAGTATCCTCCGACCTTGTCGGGTATAAATATATCATCATAATTTCCTCTGGCCTAGCTAGGCATTAATATGCCATTATAGTATCCTTCGGCCTTACCGGTCATTAATATATCATCACAGTATCCTCCAGCCTTGTCAGGTATCAATATATCATCACAATATCCCCCGGCTTTGCTGGGTATCAATATAATCATAAACATCTATGCACATATATTTATAGACATATAATAGGTGCACGGGCTCAGGATGTGGCTAAAGGAGGGTAAATCTACAAGCTTATTATGTAGAGTAATCTTTGGGACAAAATAATTATAAAGTGTAGAAAGGGTCGAATATCCCATGACTGAAGTAAGTAATAACGTTAAATTATGGAGATGACCTCTGATTATTAGCCTAACAAATTCTTCACGTAATCATTATTCACTAAATAGCAAATAACTAGCACCTAGTCAAGATTCACTACTAGACTATAATTTCCAATTAAAAAATGTTCAATTCTAACCATCATATTCTCACTAGTCACTATCTAACAAAAGACCACTAACCATTATTTGGACACTATTTTTATCTATCCACTAGCATCACTTATTATGTAACATCTTTAATACACAAATCCTCATTTAACAACTAACCCACATCTTAAACTTACTCATCAGTAGAAACTAACCTTTACCAATGCTAAACCTATCATCCTTATTAGCCACATAACAACCATAATTGCTAGATACCATATTTAGATTAGATATGGTTCATTAACTAGTACATTAGAGTTCTATCCATCACGTACTATTATCACTTAATAGACAACTAGTTCCCATAAATCCTAAACCTTATTTAGGTAGAACAGTCAGAAGATCATATTTTAGCTGGAATCACATCAATTAAAGATATAATAATCAAGAATGTACTAGATCTATGCCTGCCATTACAATATTCAATCAGTTGAATAATAAGAGTCATACCTCATCTTCCTCTATCCTATACCAAAAAGATATGTATTTAAACGCACACACAAACATATATATATATATATATCCATTAATTATAATTGTATCCTCGGCAAGGATAAACACTTATCAAATGTCCAAAAGATATCATAACATAGCCTTTGTACCAATATGTGTCTAGAATAATCTTAACATCGTAATCACGTCCTTAGGCCCACATACATATTCAAAACTTATATCAATAACTATGTATATGAACCATCTCATATTTATCAATCGTAGCATATCTATAATCATCTCACATACAGGAGGCATATTACATCTAGGAGGCATAACATCAGTAACCATACAACGTCTATAATGTATATCATATATATAGGTCATACATCATGACTATGAGAAATGTCACCTCTCTAAGCCAATTATCATATCTAAGAGGAATATCATCTCTATAGGCCCAAAATAATTATTAGGAGAAAAATCATCTCTAAGGACCCAACGCCATGTCTAAGAGGAAATATCATCTCTATGGGTGAATTATCAAGTCTAAGAGAAAATAACATCAATATGGGACAAATATCAAGTCTAAAAGAAAATAGCATCTCTATAGGCCAAACATCATATAAAAAAGGAAGTAGTATCTCTTTAGGCCTAAATATTTTTATTTGGGGAAAAATACATCATCATGCAATAAGCCACGAAGTAACCTTATACTAAGGTTTACTAACCTCAACTACGCCTAACATCCGCAGCTATGTCCACAAGTTTAAAACAAGTGTTGTCCTAAGTGGGCCGTACAATTCACTTTTAATCCTCAATTTACATAAATAAACACACTATGCCAAAACTAGGATATGGTATTGGGTTCGACTTCTAGATGTCAAGTAAGCCATAGTCAAGCCTAAGATAGGAACTTCATCTAGAACAAGGGCATTCAAGTCAACTCTACCCAAATTATGATATCAATGAAACCATACTAGCCTAATAAGATTAAATATACTAAATATTCTTGAAATGCTAAAACCACATCCCAGACCTAGCATAATATCGTATCCATGCTATAAATTAATCTAAACAAGGGATAAGGCAATAGAATTATAAATAGATATAAGCATATCATATTATGGGTCCAAAACCCACATCTAATACACAAACATAAATAATAAAGGCTATGTTATACAATTCATAATCAAGACTAACATCAAAATTCACACGCAATATATATCACACCTTATCTCTGAAGAAACATGAATAGAAGCCTACCTTAAAGTCGAACCATAAAACCTTATTGCATTTACCAATATCCATCTTCAATTCACAATCCCAAAATGCAATCAAACTATTAAAATAATAATCTACTCATCAATAAGAGTCTAACGATACCCATATTACACTATTGCGCTTTGGGTCCAAAAATGACTCCAAATATCCCAAGCGGGTCCCTGATGTGTGAGCAAAAGCTAACATATTTAATGCTTTTTAGCTTAAAATAATTGTGAATTCTGAAGCAACTCTTGTTATTTTGATGTGTTTGCTCATGATATTGCAAAAAAGGCTGAAGAAATGAGAATAAACAATAATGGAGCAAAAGAGTTGAAAATTTGAGCAAAATAGAAGAAAACATGGCCGACGACCTCCATGATAAGTCATCAGCCTCATGATAGCATATCAGCATTGACGTCAGCCTTAACCAGGGAGTTGTAGTTTAAGGATCCATTCTGACGATGTTGGTGATGTGGCATCAAAGTTGTGATAAGGCATCAAGAATGGCGTCGGCCTTAAGCAGAAAGTTAGCATGGGAAGAAGATATCTGACGACGTTGGTGATACGCCGTCAGATACCTGATGCAGCATTAGCCACATCATCAACCTAAGACAGAACTTGAAAAAAATTAAAGCCTCTCTGACGCCATCCGTGATAGGGCATCAACTTCTTGACACGGCATTAGCCTGGGCGTCAGCTATTCCCAAAAATTTTATTAATTTTGTTATTTTATTTCCTTAATTAGGCTTTAGTATAAATAACATATTTTAGGGTTTTGATGGAGGAATAATTTATCTATCAGACATCAACTCTAAGAAGAGAGACACGTATTTTTCTCTCTTTCATAAAATATTCTTGTGTTTTCGTATCAACTATTTTTGGGGTTTCTACCTTGTGATGAAATCGGAGGAATTACTTGTTGTTTTTGATCCATTCATAAGTTTATCATTATAATCATGAATTCAACTTGTTATTTCGTTCATCAAATTATGAGCGGCTAATTTTATTAGCCTGAGTTATGGGATCCATGGATTAGGGTTTGATATGATACTAGGTGTTTAATGAATTCAAAGAGTAGTAAAATATCTTGAAATTTTGTTGTTTTAACTAAAATTTAGTGGTTGCAAACATTAGGTCATGCCTTAGGTTTTATTTGCTTCTAACAGAGAAATAGACTAGAGGACGTGAATTATGAATAGGGACTCGAAAGCTACCAACCTTCTATTTAATGATTAATGCCATAACTGGATTAATCTACCTGAGATAAAATCCAATTGGAAATAGATAAGTTATCTAAGTTTGAGAGAATTAGGTAATAAATTATCTGGTGAGGTCGAGAGCTAAGTCAGATAGTATAATCGTCAGGGATATTCTACTGTTCTACTCATTTTGAGAATCTCTAGCATTACCTAGTATCTGTCAATTCTTGAAATCCTTGGTGAACATTGCTCTGGTTTTCCATTTATGTTGATTACAAACACTGAAGTATTGAAAGTGATATTTAACACACCGTGAACTTAAACCTCCATCTTTTGGAAGCAGTAAACTACCAGTAAAATCTTTTGTAAACAAATTGAAGTTCACACCCTATTCCCTGTGGGATTCGACCCCAACCTAGTTAGGTTTTATATTGACAAGGATTGCTTATACACATTCAAGAGTGTAATTTGAGCGTTATCATAAATGGTACCATTGCTGGGGAATACGGTTGTAGACTGAAAATTTTATGTGCAAAAATTTGCTGATAGTTAAGTTTTCATGAATTACGTTTATTTGTTGTTTTTGTTTATTGTAGGTACTGTGTTGTTTATGCCAAGCATGAGAAGTTCCAGAGAACCTCTATTACCAATCAATCCAAAACCTCAAATAATTGGAGAATGGCTGAACAACAGGATGTAGAAAGACTAGCTACTTTAGCCAGGGCTCAGGTGAATGTGCAAAATTCGGGTCAACAAGCACATCACCAAAACCCTGATGATAAAGACTAGGGTGATAAGGAATTTTTGAATCCTCAAAAACCAAGAAGAGCTGAGCAAGTTGCTACACCAGTGCAGTGAAACGTTAACAAAAATCGTCTAGTCTGAGGAAGGTATGGTAAACAGCCTATGCAATATGAGGCTGAAGAAGATGATGAAGGAATGGACGGAGCTGGT
This sequence comes from Capsicum annuum, assembly GCF_002878395.1. Classification (NCBI taxonomy): domain Eukaryota; kingdom Viridiplantae; phylum Streptophyta; class Magnoliopsida; order Solanales; family Solanaceae; genus Capsicum; species Capsicum annuum. Next base: position 138,655,640 of record NC_061122.1, on the reverse strand, counting down.
GCAATAGGTGCTATCATTCTACCACTGTTGGCATGAGGTGCAAAGTTCAGCATAACAAGTACTATGATCCAACTCCTAAATCTGAAAGGGTTATTTGGAGGATTTCCTGGTGATGATCCGAACATGCATTTGGCAAACTTCCTCACAATCTGTAAATCCTTTGACAATATGGGAGTGAGCCAGAATGCGATCAGATTGAGGTTATTTCCATTTTCTCTGTCTGGAGAGGCAACAATGTGGTTGAATAAGTTAGAGCCCGACTCTATAACTAACTAGAGATAGTTGAAAGATGTATTTCTAGAATGGTTCTTTCCACTCTCCAGAAGGGTATAGTTGAGGGACGAGATTAGCAACTTTAGACAACTTCTGACTGAAGCACTATATGAGACTTGGGAAAGGTTTAAGAAAAAACTTGCACAATGTCCGAACCAGAATATGAAAGAATTGCACTTGATGGAGACTTTATACAGAGCTTTCAACTCTGTGACAAAGACAATTATCGACAATGCTGTAGATGGTTCATTTATTGACCTCTCTTTTCTAGATACTTCTGATATGCCGAATAGAATGACCAAGCAGAGTCAGGCTTAGAACACTAGAGATTCTATAGTGGCTACCCCTACTGTTGCTGGTGGTATTATTGCAGAGCAGCATAGAAGGGATGAGGAGCGAGATCAGGACATAGCCCATTTGAAGACGCAGATGGACTTGCTGGCTAAGCACTTGCTATCCGGCAAGACTAAAATGGTCAAGGCTGTGGACTCTCAGGGTACTGTATCTGCAGGTGCTGATGCTGTGGAAAACTATGTGAGTAATCAGGGAAGTTTCTGAGGCAATAGTCAAGGGAACCAAGGTCAGACTTTCTATGAAAAGAGTGATTATAAAGATAGGGAGCAGAGGCATTGGAGAAACAATAATGACAAGAGTGGTTTGTATATTCCTCCTGGAAGTCGAGATGCTACCAAAACTAGATCTGGAAAGATATCCATAAAGAACATGATGGAAAAGCCGTTGAAGGGAGTGAAGGCAACCAAGTAGGGGGTTACTAATATGAAAAGTGAGTTTTATATCCTCAGTCAGTTGGTTAGCTCACACTCAGCTTTTATTAAGTATTTGGAGCAGCAGATGAGCGAACTTTTGGCTACTCTGAATCAGAGCAAAGCTAGCACTTTACCTAGTGATATGGTTCAGAACCCACGGACTAGTGGATCTTGTATGGCGATTACCACTCATAGTGGTAATATGTTATCTGGCCCTTCTATGGGCAAAGCTGTGGAAAGAAGATAAGTGTTGATAAATTAGAAGGAAGCAATCCAGTGGAGTCTGAGAAGCTGGATGGCTTTGTTGACATATCAGAGAAAGAAGACGATGATAAATAGGAAGTGGTATTGAAAAAAATACCAAGACTACCACCTCTATTTCCTCAGAGGTTGAAAAAGAAAAAAAATAACGAGAAATTTAGCAAGTTCATGGCAATAATGAAACAACTGACTGTGAATGTGCTATTGATGGAGGCACTTGAGCAAATGCTGAACTATGCTAAATTTATGAAGGAATTGCTAATAAATAAGCAGAAGCTAAGTTGTAAGCCCATGGACAACATCCATCACTGTGGTACTGTATCTTCACAATCCTTAGTGCAGAAAAAGCCTGATCCTGGAGCATTTACCATACCGTGCACAGTTGGGTCCATAAAGTTTACCAAAGATTTATGTGACTTAGGAGAAAGTATAAATCTGATGCCGCTTGATATCTACAAGAAGCTTTGATTGGGGGAGCCTACACCCACAACGATGCATCTTGTTATGGTAGATAAATTGGTTAAGCGACTGGTTGGTATATTACAAGATGTGCCGGTAAAGGTGGATAATTTTATTCTGCCTGCAGACTTTGTGATACTGGATTATGGTGTTTATTTTGAAGTACCCATCATATTGGGTAGACCATTATTAGCCACGGGGACAATATTGGTTGATATGGAGCTCAATGAGCTTAAGTTCAGATATAGGAAAAAGAAGGCCAAATTTAAAATGCAACCTCCTATGAAGCAGCTGGAGGAGATGAACATCTTCTCGATTGTGGATGTATTCTAGAAATGTGGTAATGATATAGTGATACGACATCTTGGCGAAGTCCGAGTAGTCGAGATAACCAAGTCATGCCGCGACACTAAATCTGTCGCTATTGGGAGGCAACCCAAAATTTTATTTTCATGCATTTTGTTTTTATTCAATTAGGTAGTAATAGGAAGAAACTGAAGGGGTATAAAAAGGTCAAGGTAAAAATTAAAGAATACAAGTGAAGTGGTCTTGATGATATTCGTGATAAGCTATCAGAACTGTGATGGCTTATCACCAATATCGTCAGAAAGATCAGAGGGTGAGACATTCTCTGTTAATGCTGATGACCTATATGATAGGTTATTATATTTCTGACGGCTTATCATGAGCTAGCATCAACCATTGTGTTATTTTGAAAAATCTGGGCCTAATTCGATCCAAATTCGACCAGGCCCAGGTGTAAAAACCTTCAGGTTCCCGCTTTATTTTATTTCCTTCTTTAAGTATTATTTTATTTCCTTAGTAGGATATTTACTTCCTTTCAAAACAATCCCAAATATACAAGGAAACCTTCTTCCTAATAGTTGTGGGATTGCAAGGAAAATCAAAGTCTATCTCTCATCTTTTCTTCTTTCTCGCATAATCAAGTGGAGTCAACTCATTAGGTATGCTCATAACTTTGTTCTCCTGTCATTGAAGTGGTTAAGTTGTTGAAAACATAATGCTCTAAAGGAAGAAACTTGAGTTCAAGTTGTAATAGCATGGAAATCGGAAATTAGGGTTAAGTTGTGTCTAAATTGCAAAAATTTAAAAACCCTAAGCACAAAAATAAAAATACCATATGATTATACGAAGAATTTGACCCCAAAATTATGAATGCAAACTGAGTGGGGGAAGAATTCTGAGCTTACGAAGTTGCTCATAGGCTATCACAAGCGTGACGCCTTATCAGCTACATCATCAGCAACTTTGAAAAAGAGAGCATTCACTGTTTAAGGCTGATGATCTACCTAATAAGCTATCACAAATATGACGCCTTATCAGGAATGTCATCATAAGTTTGAAAACAAAGTATGCCAGTTCTATTTAAGGCTGGCGACATAGCTGATAGGTTATCACAAATGTGATGCCTTATCAGCCACGTCATCATAAGTTAGATGATAATGCTAAGTGAACTTGAATAGCATATTTTGACTGTTTTACCTTGATCATTAACTTGTATTTGTCTTATGGTCCAGGAACATTCTAATGGCACCTAAAAGAAAGAATCCTAACACTCCAAAGAAAGCTACCAAGCCTAAAGTGGTTCGAAAGCTTATTGATGAAGACTCTGATTATGAAGATGAAGAAGACTGCTTAGGTGGAGGAGAAAGAAACCCAGTCCAAAGGCACCTCCTCCACCTAAAACCATTGCGGTGGATAATAATGATGATACTAAGACTACCACCCCAGCTGAGACTGAATCTTCTGAGCAAGAAGGTTCTAAGCAAACTGAGTCCGAACAACCTGAGTTTGAGAAGGCTAATTCTTAGGAAACATCCTCTGAAACTCCCGCGACTGAGATTCAAGCTGAGAGGAACCCCCAGTTCAGGGAACTTTGATAAAATGCAAGAATTTAGAGGTTTGAGAGAATGCTAGATGGAAAATCCCCGAAGCAGAGGACATTTTCCTCAAAGGGTTGATTAGAACAAAAAGAAGATCTACCAGACGATCGGTGTTTCTAGAGGAGAGAGTCATCATTAATGGATTGCCTGGGTATCTTGTAGTTGAGAAGAAATTCATAGATTATGGGATGGGATGGACTACTAAGGGAGGTAAACTATTTTTCCCTACAGTAGTCTGAGAGTTCTATGCGAACTACCAGGCTAGATTAGAGAGCATGTGTAAAAGTGGAGAGAATACAGCAGAGCAGTCTTTGCTGACCAAAGTTCTAGTTTGTGGGGTAAATATAGATATTTTTGATACAACTATCAATAGGTTTCTACATGGACCCAACTTCACTCTTCAGGTCACAAATCCTGCATTCTACCATCGTCTGAAGAGTAAGGAGGACCAGCGTCCTTAGTTAGCTACACTTATAGCTGAGGGAGATCCTTTATGGATGAACCAACCTAGTGAGCATATTTACAAGGCTTCTTTGACTCAAGAGGCAAAATTTTGGTGGGGTTTTGTGCGCACCCATTTGATGCTGACCGATGAGATAACATTCTGGGTAATGATCGAGCAATATTGGTCGCATGTATTGTGGCCAACCTTAAGCTGAATTTTGGGGAGATTATTACTGAAGAGATCAAGATTCGGGTAACGAGGTTTGACACAGCTTATCCATTCCCTTGTCTGATTACCAGGATATGTACAGAGGCAGGGGTACCATATATTGCCGGGATTGATCGAACTTTGTATACCACCAAGAGCCATAACCTTATTTGCTATGAGGAAAATCAGCCAAGGCTGACACTTGATAGAGGGGTGAGAGTTAAGGTGAATCTATCAATTGTAGGCCATAGTTCAGCACCTAAAGTTGAGGTGCAAACTTCTAAGGATGCTCAGGAAGGCTCAGTTCCTGATGATGAACCAGGTCCATAAGTTCCTACAGCACCAGCGAAAGATGCATCCCAGCCTATTGATATCAAAAAAGTGTCAAAAAAGACCAGATCGTGTGAGATGTAGCTACATGCCTTTGCTGAGCAGTATGCTACTACTGTAGATAAAAGAATCAGGGCTGCTTTTGAGCCCTTTGCTACTTTTCTTACACGGGTGGCATATTGAAGAACTATTTTGATGCAAGGGCACAGAAGCTGACTAGAGCAAAGCTTGCTGAATTCAGAGTGGCCCTAGAAAAGGTAAAAGCTTAGATGGTGGTAGTGAAACAACACCAATTTATGATGCCTGCAGGGAAGACAGCTGAGGCATCTAAGGATGAACCTCTAATCCTTGGTCTTACTACAGGGCCAGTGAAAAAGAAAAAGAAGAAAGATAAAAAAGATGGAAAAAGTAAGAGAAAGAGACAAAAAGATGATGAGAATGAGAGCAAGGCTGAGAAAAAGGTAAAGAAGAAGAAGAAGGCAGAGAAGACACTGCAAGCAGATGATAATTTGATAGAATAGAAATATAAGTGTCCCGAGAGGACAACTGGAAATGGGAAGAAGCATTTCGAGAGAGAGCTATAGGAGCCTCATCTAGAAGAATAGCTAAACCGGAGCAAAAAGAAGCTCCTGATGAGGATAACACTACTGTAGGGTTGAGGACCCATGATTTGAGACTTGATTGACTCTAGGTATGCCCTAACCCTTGGTTTTAATTTATTTTGATTTTAAGTTGAGGGTGTACGGTAGCATGTTATTGTAGCATATTCTGTAAATAACTAGGAGTAGTGCAAGTTCTGTAGGCAGTTAACAAATTTTATGATTTTGAACACCTTTCCAAAGGTTTGTTTTGCATGATTGTATGAATTGCACCTTAGTGTGACCATTGTGCATCTCATCAAGGCATTAGTTTAGTTACCTGATTATCACTGTTGAATAATTGCATGAACCAGATAGGTAGTAGTAAGTGATATTGCTTGTGTGCCATGTGTGTGTAAGACTAGAACGAGTTCTCTTTGTAGTGTCAAATCTAGAACTTGCCCGGTTCATCTTACCATAGTTGAAAGATAGGGGTTGGGAAAGGATCATAGGCCGTTTTTGAATTTAAGTCACTATTAGCCTAAATGACCTTCCTCTAATGCATGATATCCCTTGATCCTGGTTTGAGCCTTAATTGACCATTTTTCTTTCTATGATACCTATCACCTTTCTTTTTTATATCATACTGAACCTGTTTTGGACTTGGTCCTCCTTGGACACTGTGCACCTTAACGTAGGCAAACAACCTAAGTTGAGCGTGGCTATCATAGGGGTACGTGATATAAGTTGGGTATGAAGAAAGGTAGAGTAAAAGAGAAAGAATCAAAGAAAAAGAATAAAAGGTTGGGTGTTGGTGAAAAAGAGCAAGAAAAGAAACTCTGCTTGAATAAAAAGAAGTGCACCCATCCTGAAAGTGTGATCAAGGAAATAGAAAAAGTGAAAAAAGGAGAAAAAGAGAAAAAGAAAAGAAAAGAAAAAGAGAGAAAAAAAGGTTAATAAGTGGACCCCACCAGTTAAGGTAGTGCCAAGGAGGTTAGTCACACTAAATGCTGCTTAATATCATACCATCCCTAGTCTAAGTTACAAGCCGAAGAAAGACCTATAGTGATCCTAGCATACCTATCTGGAAACCTTGGTAATGACGATAACGGCAAGCATATGGTATTTGGCATACACTGGTTTGAACTTCATTCTGAGAGTGAGTGTTTTTATAATGATCCCTGTGTTTATATTTTTGATGTCTGACATGAGAAAAAGAGGGGAATTTCTTTGTTGTGATGGCAAACTAGTATCTTGCTAAGTTACTTACTTGTTAGGGTAGTGTACATTGATCCATGCATTATTATCGGTACTTAGTTGATGCCATGGGTAGAAGCCTTTGTGTTACATTGTTGCTTTTTAATAAATTGCACAGTAATTTTGAGTTGGTTAACCTTGGAGATGGTAAACTGAGTTTTGAGCTAAATTGGTTGTTGACTGCTGAATGTTCGTTGTATTCTCTTAGTTTGTTATTGCTTGAGGACAAACAATTGTTTTAAGTTAAGGGTGTTGATGTGTGAGCAAAAGCTAACACATTTAATGCTTTTTATCTCAAAATTATTGTGAATTCTGAAGCAACTCTCGTTGTTTTGATGTGTTTGCTAATGATATTTCAGAAAAAGGCTGAAGAAATGAGAATAAACAATAATGGAGCAAAAGAGTTGAAAATCTAAGCAAAATAGAAAAAAACATGGCTAACGACCTCCGTGATAAGTCGTCAGCCTCGTGATAGCCTATCAGCATTGGCATCAGCCTTAACCAAGGAGTTGTAGTTTGAGGAGCCATTCTAACGAAAACCGGTGACATAGCATCAAAGTCCTGATAAGGCATCAAGAATGGCATCAACCTTAAGCAGAAAGTTAGCATGGGAAGAAGATATCTGACGATGTTGGTGATACGCTGTCAGATCCTTGATGCGGCATCAGCCATATCGTTAGCCTAAGACAGAACCTGAAGACAACTAAAGCCTCTCTGACGCCATCCGTGATTTACATACAATTTTCTGCAATCATGGTTGCTTCCGTAAGCACCAGATGACAGAAAAATAAAAATCTTTATTTTTTCCTTAGAACTCATTTGGAATCCAAACAACATAATCCAATAGTGAAATTTTGAGTGTAAACCGCATTGTAATTCCCTTGGAATCATCAACACTTTTATCCGAGATCATTTAGGTAAATAGTGGAACCCACACCTATTGTTTTATTTTTGTCATAAGATCCACTCAATAGCCCAAAATAAGTCTGAGAGCCTTGGCACCTGAACCAAGGGTCCGTTTAGCCTAAAATTACTGTTTTTGTTATTATAGCAAAGTCAGATTTTCTATTTGAGGTCATTTTAGCCAAATATGGGTCCCACACCCGTATTCCAATTTTCTATCTTTTTGACCAATATGTAGAAATGAGCTCGAGTGCATTGGTACCCAAATAAAAGGTCTACCTAGCATAAAATTGATATTATCAATCTACTGGCATAGTCAAAATTTTTATCCGAGATGATTTCATTAAAGGTATTTCCTAGTGGCTATTTGGAATAACAGAAGACTTCAAAATAGGGAATTTTCTCTAAAAAACAAATGAACTACTCGGTAACGGAACCGTCCATCCTAGTAAGTCATAAATGAATTAGGGAAGGAATGGAGAATATCAAATGGTGAAGACAAGAAAAAATATGAAAAAAGACTATCCCAAAGAGCTAAACCAAAATATCTCTGAGACTGGGCCAATCCCTCGCTCACTGATGGTTGGGGTGGATGAATCTCTATCTCAAGAGTGAGAATAGGTTTTGGCAAAAACTTCCTATCCTAGCCTCTAATGAGGTCTCATCTCTAGTCTGTTTATGACTCCAGGTTATCCACAAGTAGGAGTAAGATCCCTAGGCTCTGTCTTGAGACCATCACCTCATGTAATGAAAGCACGTGTCCAAGACATTTGCAAAAGAGAGAAGTCAAACAGATGTTCTATAATCCAACTCAAACTCTTAGCACAGAATGAGTGAATGAAGTGAGGAACACTTAATAATATCCCATAGCCTCCCAAATATAGGAAAAACATATCTTTATTCTAACCTACATAACCCTACTAGATTAACATGATCTAAGATCACCCCCTAGTCGTAACACAATGCTCAAGGTCACAAGTGACCCCAAGCTAACCCATGATCTGGCATAAGCTGGTGGCTTCTGTATTCACTACTGAGTTAGCTGGGGCAACAACCTGCAGGTTATTTTGAGTAGCCATGGATTAAGATAGCATTGTGAAGGTAACACCGAATTCAGTATAAGAGACCTAATCACTCAATGGGTCTTTGGGAGCAGGTGATGGTGCGGGCTGGTCCCTATTCCTTCTCCCATTTTCCCTTTTGTAAGGAATTTTCTATAAATAGTAAAGAATGGGTTAGAAAGATATGTTTAACGGAGCTTGCTCTCCATCATACGACATGAATATTGAAAAATGGGAGAGTTTTCTAAAATATTTGGTAGCCACTCACCCATAAGTATGGTATGATTCACACCTATGAATAAGACTCTACTCAATATGTCTTTCTAACACCCTAGGACACTTTAAACCTTGTGCTTTGATACCAAGTTTGTCACATCTTGAGATTACCCCCTAGTTGTAACATGGTGCTGAAGGTCACAAGTGACCCCAAGCTAACCCATGATTTGGTACAACCTATAAATTCTAAAAGAAGATACCAAAATACTATGTGGAAGTCATTTAGAAGTATCTGATAGTCAAAACAATATCAAAGGTAACAAAAATACGTCACAGAAAAACATTTCTAACTTTCTGACTATTTGAAAGCCTTTAAACATGATCATTTATTGGTCCATATCCCCAACTAATTTTGACTAGCTTAAAGGAGAGTAGTAATCAATACTTTGAATGTATTGGTATGTGAGATGGGAAACTAGCTAAGATACATATATATACTAAACATGTAGTCTTGAACATGACAATAAAAGTCTAGACCAAGTATAAACATATGTTGTGTATTTGAATAACTGAGTGACTAAATCCTGAATACTTGGTCATGCAAACCTGAACTGAATATAATTTGAATACAGAACTGTATATTTGGGACATAACATTAGCCAACATGCCCCAATTTGAGCTAATCAAGTTCTAACTTACGGCCCTAATAGGAAGGGTGGAAGTACTTGCCAAGGGTACCAACATTGGCTGGTGTGGATCCACAAAACTATTGTCCTAAAGGACTAGTGACACAACCCAAACTTTAGACTATGTCGTATGGGAACCTCAAGCTTACATGAACTGGAGGTTGCCCCGATAACCCGACCTAATCATCTCATCATACCATAGGAGTCGGATGAATTCCAACTCACAAGTAAAGATAGAAGAAACAATATTGTAAGTCAATAGTAGATTCATAACAACTACATCCAAGTTCACAATTGTTCACAATACCTCTATCAAGATCAAAGTCAATAAATGTATGTGTTGGGACAAGCCCCCAACTATAGCCAAACCAATTCTAAATAAGACTAAGTCTAAAGATAGGAGAACAAGAAGTGAATGCCTTCTGAGGTACGAAGGCTCATCACTTCGAGTCAATGCACGATCTACTCTAAACTCTTATTCACTGTGTAGAAGAAGAAAATGATGCTCCAGCCCTTATATCACGAGGGGAAATAGCATTCGAAGATGGTTAGCGGTTGGAGCTATAGCCCGAAACCTTAGGATAAGGATAAAATAACATCATCATTTAACAATAGATCTATATATCATCTTCAATCACAATCATACACTTATCCTTACATATAGGTATTTCTCATGCAACATTCAAGAGACCAAGGCTCCATAACATTCTTGAACATATACTCATATACATAGATACACGCAACATGATCATATTATAACACAAGGGGGACAAGACTTAGCATACATTCTCAAATTATTCAATCATGAGAGATTGTGTGGAGGACTCTAACATTCCATACATAGGGTCTAACCGTTCTCATTAGGCTTAGAGTTTAACACACTCACATGTCATTAGACTAGGTACCCCAACCAAGAGTAAGCTCATAAAGTAAAGGACTATAACCACACACTTATCTATTGAAATAAGGGCTCTATCCATACACATACAATTAATTAGGCATAGAACTCTATTTACATGATAAAATATCCACTTAGGTATAGAACTCTAATAACATGCTAACACATTCACTTAGGCATTAAACTCTAATCGAATGATTACATATTTAATTAGGCATGGAACTCTAATCTCATGCTAACAAATTCACTTAGGCGTGGAACTCTAATCGTATGATTACATACTTAATTAGGCATGGAAATCTAATCCTATGATTACATATTCAATTAGGCATGGAACTCTAATCTCATGCTAACACATTCACTTAGGCATGGAACTCTAATCACATGATTACATATTTAATTAGGCATGGAACTCTAATCGTAAGATTAAACATTCAATTAGGAATAGAACATTCAATTAGGAATAGAACTCTTATCACACACTATTTTTTTAATTGGTCATAAAACTTTAATCACAAGCTGTTTCATGAGATGAAATATTTTAATCTCAAGAGATCTCTTTAAGAAAGGGACTCAAACCATAAGATATTAGATGAGGGAATATAACCACAAGTCATTAGATGAGGGACTACAACCATAAGTCATTGGACAAGGGACTCCCACCACAAGTCATTGGACAAGGGACTCCAACCACAAGTAATCGGACAAGGGACTATAACCACAAATCATTTCATAAGGCAAGGAACTTTATCCACAAGCCATCATATTACCATCACTAATCGACATTCGAACTCTTAACCCATTATTTCATATATTAACCTCCAAACAATCTATCCCACACTTAAGGACTTTGACTCACTTATCCAATTCAATACTATGCAAGACCATATGGTCTTCATGGGGGCCTTCGTTGCTCAACTATTTTAATAGGCCAATGCCTTAACTTATTTCATTAAACAATTCAAATTATAGACATCAAAACCCACACAGGACCATAAGGTCTTCATAGAATCATTCATCGATTAAACACTTTACTTGTCTAAAACCTTAAATCAAATCATCATTCATTTCAATCGATGGTCATCAAGGCCCTTACTAACTCATTCATTCATTATTAGCATTTCGGTACTGCACTTTAGTCCACACACAATTTCAAGTTCAATCTTAGGTAATTGAAACCCTTTCTTAGCTAAGAAATCAACATGGTCATAGTTTCACAAATTACACAGCTAACAATATTAATTATCAACCTTTGATTGTTACAAGGCCATCACCCCATGTAAAGTCTTAAGCTAGTCCAATACATGGATAACAAGGTTCATATCATCCAATTACCAAGAATTCACAATTATTATAACTCAATATATGTCCAACAAGGACTTTACCAACCATATACAAGTATTCATGTTCATTTAGTCATCATCATGACTCATTTGTGTTCACTACTTCCATAGATACACATTTAACCTTCACAAACCATTTAACCACTTAATCTCTCTAATAGGCTAAGTGCCTTGATTCAATTCATCATCAATTATATTTACAAGAACCCATATAACTATTCATATTTCATTAGAAAGCTTAAATCCCATCCTCACCATGTTTAGGCTCAACATACATATCAAGGTCAGTTTCATGATTAGGGTTCTAACCCCTTATTAGTCATTAACCCAACAACATTATCAATTTTACCATACATGACTCACAATATCTTTACCATATAACTTATCAATAAGTTATGCTTTTTGGGCCATTTACCTTGTTCAAAACATCACAACATGTGACTAGACAATTCACTTAGACATTTTCACAAACATGTTATGTGGATACCTTCAACAAGGCTATTTCCATGGTATTTATTCTCAAGGTTAGGGTTACTCAAGACCCTAATGTTAATACACATACAAATAGCACCCATACATTTAATCCATTATCAATATCACATATAAAAATAAGTCTCAGCAAGATTCAACATCATACATCATTAGGCAATAAAACCCTTTTCATTTGATTTCAAAACCACCATGTACACTTACTAATCCAAGTTTAAAATACATAGGTTTAGAGATATTTAAATAAGGGAAGGGATACATGCCTTAATAAACTTGAATCACCAAGAAACTTGACTTTTCCTTGTCACTAAATGAGATCCCTTGAAACCGTAGCCTCCAATATTGCTCCAAGAACCCTTTACATTGTTTTGAGTCTTGTAAAATGAAGACTTAGGAGGATACAGTGCCTTATATAGTGAAGGGACATAAGATTTAAGGCAAGGAAAATGACCAAAAGGCCCTTAATAAAAAGTTAGAAAGTGAACTCATGCAGGGGTACAACTCCCTTATACGGTTCCCTTAGCAATCGTACCCTAGGGTACGAGTGGTACCCTAACTCATAACTTAAGATTCTCCTAGGTCAACCACATAATTGTGGGTACGAGTGGAAACCTTTAAGTGATATCCAAAACATTCGAATCACCCCTAACTTGTAAGTTTCACTCATGACAAACAATTCACTTGGTTTTATTACAAAAAAACAACATTTAGTGTCAGTCACATTTGTTCGCTATTCTATGTAAATACATCGCTAAACATAAATTGCGACAAAATAGCAGCGAATTTATTTCTATCTCTATATTTCTAATTGCTAGCTCTTAGCAATGAAAAAGTGAATTTCGTCATAAAACTTGTGATTGCTTCGTGACGAACTTATCAGTTGTTGATTTTACTAATGGAATATTCCGTTGCTATTTCCAAAATTCATTTTTGTCGTGGATAAATTTATGATAGAAAATTTTATTGGTGAGCCATTGCAACATAGTTTGGTCGACTGAGCAACCATCTTTAGTGACCAAATTTATATTTCATAATCCATCGTTAAAGTTTTTCAGTAGCAACGACAAAAGTTAGTCACTAATTTTTTGTTGCTAATAATTTTGTTAGTGTATTATTGAAATGCATAAATTATTGAATGATTAAAATAACCAACATTCATATAAATAATTACTTATATTAGAATGTTCAAAATATATAGATAGCAAAATGCATTACATAATTGTATCCAACCATCAGCAACTTCAAGTATTTTGTCAAAAATAAACTAATGTCAAATCCACATCCTTAAAAATTAGTATTTGTTACTACATAACTATTTTCTTCTTTAATCCTCCCGCAGCTTCATAACATGATTCCAATTGATCAATTTCAGATTCAGTCTATCTTTTTTTCTATATTATTTCTGCATACTTTACCTGTAATTAGCAAGTGGAGATATTAAAGTAGACTCAACTTCCTATTGCTTTTTTCATTTTTGTGTATAATAAGAACTTTTGACAAATGTCAATACAAAAGAAAAATAAGAGAAGAGTATATTTAATGATGTAAATTATGGACTTACGTAGAGAAGTCAGGAACGCTCAACAATAAAAGATTTACCATCATGATTATGTGTAAGAACATGAAAATGTAACTTACTTGGAGTAAGATCTCGACCTATTGTAATAGCCTTTACAAACAAATAATAGTCAGTATTTGCTTCATCAAGTATTAGAGAGAAAATAAATTGAAAGAAACTAAAATATTTAGCCTATTTTGATAGAGCCACATGTTCTTACAAATTAAGGGAGAGGAAAGAGACTGCTGAGAATGGAAAGGAGAAGAAAGGTTACATATTATATTTAATCGATCAAAAAGAAGTTTATATTTTCTAATTCGTGTAGTTTTTCTTTAATTAAAATTTATGTGGCCTACCTAATTATACAATGTTCTCCAATAAATAAAGTTCAAGGCTTCAAGCAATACAAACTAAATTATATATAAAAGGATTATTGGTAATTTCCTAAATTCGTAACCTGCTTCTAAGTTTACAATAACAACCCTGTCCTTTTTTCTAAAACTAGAACCATTTTATAAAATGTGAATAGATTTTGCCTAAAACAAAGACTTTTAATGAAGGGCAAAATGTTTAAATAATATTTGTAAGGCCCTTCACACTTTTAATATATTATAGAATATAGATATAGATTATAGATAAAGACTATAGCTATAGATTATAAATATAGATTATAGATTATAAATATAGATAGATTATAGATTTATATGGCTTGTAATTAATAAAAGTGATATAATAAAAGTAACTTTTTATTTATGGTTTGAGTTTGTGTCTAATGATCAACTTGGCATGTCTCTATATGGTTGAGCGTGTGAACTACTTTACAGGCTCACCAAATGAGCAAATAGAGTAAAAATTGGGTGTCAACAAGTAATAAATTTAAATCGAATGAGTTATGAGATTGTTTTTCTAACAGACCTTTGCAGATAAATTAATATTTGCACACAAATTTTGGACAGTAAAGAAACAAACAAATTGTGCAATTTTGTATATATGTACACCAAACTATAATAACAAAAGTTAAAATCCAACTGGATTTCTACAATCTCTAACTGTATAATTAGTTACAATCAAAACTAAAAGGACTTGTACCCGTCATTAGCTCATTCTCGTATGGTGTGAGATTTAAATCCAAGAACAAAAATTAACATGCATTATTCATCATAAATTAGTTAGGCAATATGCACCCAAACTCATAAAAAATTTAAACAATAGAAATTGGGTGTTTTAACATATGTTGAAACAAACACCAAACAATAAGAATCTTCTTAAAATTCAAAGCCAAATTTCAACTATTTTGATTTTAAGAATATATTTAGGAAAAAAGAAAAGAGTAGAAGAAGATGGTCATATTAGGACAGAGAAATCAAACCTGCAATGGGCTCTTACAAACCTATCATTGCGAAACCTAACTTAGTACTTGGCTGGATAATTTTTGAGATGATAGCAGCGACTAGAGCAGCGACAGCATCGGGTTGCATGCATCGATGATGGCTTACCAATGGATGTATTGTAGGAGAACAAAGGAAGTGCCAGCAGCACTGGTCGCTACATCAGCTGGAGAGGAGAGAAGAGTTCACCGAGGAGGGAGACCAATGGGAGATGGTGCTTGATTATGATTGGGCGGTGGCTGAAGTTAGGAGTTTCATTATCTGTGGCATGGTGACTGGACGAAGGGAGAGAGAAGGGTAATGATGGTGGTTATTCAGCGTCTGGTAGCCGGATAGGGTGATGAGGGAGAGAGACCATAGAAAGAGAGTGGAGAAGGAGGAGAGGTGTGGCTAAAGTGGAAAGAATGGATTAGGGTTTGTCTTTTTGGTTAAAAAAGAGAGAAAAAGGTTTTATATCTCAGCCGTTGGATCATTTTTGATCGACGATTGAGATTAAACTAATCTAAAAATGTTTAATTAAAAATTTAAAATAATATTATTGCCGAATAATTTGGTCACTAAACTAAATAATTTTTTTTTAAAAAATCTGAAGCGTACTGATAAATTTTCTATTGCTAAATCTATTTCTACAAAATAATTAAAATAGTCATAAATTTTTTATTGCTAATCTGTCACTATATTTTGGCATCAATTTTTTCCGCAGCTTCTGTCGCTAATTCGTTGCTAATAGTATACATAAAAATGAACTTTCTATGCATGTGATCAAATTGATAGCTTCGTTGCTAATCCATCGCTATATAGTTACTGAAATTGATCTGTCAGTAAATTCCATCGCTAAACACTATTTTTTTGTAGGGGTTTAAGGTTTCACTCTATACAGTTGAGTAGTATATGACTCATATGTATTGGTTACAATAAAGGGAAGAACATGTCATATAGTGGATAGTGTGTTACCATCTTGGATTGATCAAGGTACGAAGGGAAGGGCAAGGTGGGTACTAGTCGTGACCAAGGGTACAACTCAAGTCTCTAATCGTACCCAACTCAGAGACACAAAAGGTTGTTGTCATCTTAATTGTTCAATCCTAGGTGTTTCAATTATCCCCTACTTGGATCATGCATCCTCGAATGAGGGGTGAGAAAGCATAAACACAACTTAAAATATCAACATGCATCAACCAACCCTTACACGAGTTAGAAATAAGTACACAACAAAGATACAACACAACACATATCATGATCATAAAAAATCCGAGTAAATTTTTTTTCTCAATACCAAAATTTTTGCGAGGCCACATTCTTAGGTGTTTAAACTAGGGTATCAGTCTACTGGCGGATGATACCTATTAGGGTGTCAGTCCTCAACTGGCAGGTGAACCTTTATAACCTATATTGGAAATGTAGTTTTTGAACTTAGGGACTTCTACTAAAGCTCTCAGTCCTCAACTGTTGGATGAGCCTTCATCCATACGTTCAGTCGATGCTAAGTCCTACACCAATTGAACTAACACTGATGATGAAAAATGCTTAACATGACTGGTATTGACAAAAGCTCAACATGATAATAATCTAAATCTAATGATACAAGCAAGCTCTAAATGATGTGTAACCTGAAATCTATAACTTACATGAATAGAATCTAGGTATCAGGTGTTCATAACCCACCAGCACAAACTAATGCAACAGAACATGATAAGAAATAAAATAACCATTATATAGAAAATCATGATGAGTACTCAATAATGCAATAGATGATTCTGTTATGGAAAAGTGAAATTATCAAACATATGGAAACAGAATTCTTATCAAAAAGCATATTTTCAGGGTTCATCACTACAACAACTAAGATGAATCTGAAAAATCTCATATTTGACTTGGATCCTAATAAAAGAGAAAAGGGTTTGTACTTTTAAGTTAAGGGAGTTATAGGGACTCAATGGATGGAAGGAACCCACTGATGAAATCCTACATGCCTGAGTTATAAGCCTTGAAGAAATTCTTGAAGTTGATCTTGTTCTTGAGAAACCCTAGTTTTCTTCGAGGAAGAAGAAAATAGCTTCATTATGATAAAAGAAGTGATTTTTAAAGCTAGGAAAGGCTAGGGTAATATTTACCCTTTATAACTGGTGTTTGAAAGGGTAAACAACATAGGTTTGGGTTAAGAAAGGGTGGAAATTACCAAAGAGTCCATGTTTAAAACGTCTAGGAATTTTTTATTCCAGTCGTTATGGCTCGCCCCACAAATCATCATGTCTAGTTATGATTTATGTTCTGAGTTATTACCTAAAGTCCTAATATTGTGGGTCCATTCTATTATGACTATGATTACCCTCCTAATTACTCATTACACTGACTATGAGTCGTTGGGTGTAGTCATAGTTTGAGGTTAGTTTTCTAGATCACTAATTGTTCAGGTTAGGGATCCACACAATGACTTGTAATGTCTAATTGCGATTCGCATGCTGTACTCATTACCGCAGGCATGGATTCTTGATCATACATTGTTGTGACTATGAGTGTTTCCTAAAGACTCGTGGCCTATGACTACGAGTCATGATGTGGGGTCTTAATATGGATTAATCTAAAAGTCCTACATGTCATAACTGTGACTACTCATAACGACTCATAACATCTGATTACAAATCATCACGTGAATCATAATCACTTGGAACTGAGTAATACTTAAAGAAATATTTGCATAACTCTTTGCGACGATATTAGATTAATGGGAGACTTGTGGCATTTGAAAGTAAAATTAGTGACCTATTATTTGAGGGGTCTAGATCTTGAAAACTTAGGGTATTATGATATATCCCCTTCGAGTTGATACATCCCCAAATAAAACTATCTAAATTGGATTACTAAGGAAAAAATAAAGATTATGCTCTGAACACTTATGAGTTAAATGATGACTTAACATCTAAATCTATAACTAATACATGGACTAAATTGAATTCCTGATTGAATTCTATGACATGGACACGACTGTATGGCTGAGATGGAAATGAAAGAATTAATTCCTTAAGAAAACTATTACTCAAGATGGAACTGGATTCATAGAGAAAATATAGGAGTACTTGGCTTGCATATCGGCCTCTACTTCCTAAGTAACTCCTTCCAGTGACTGATTTCTCCACAGAACCTTTACTAAAGAAACTTCTTTATTCCTTAACGTAAAAATCTAATAATCAAGAATCTTGATCGAGACTTCTTCGTAGGAGAGTGTATTTTCCATGATCACACTCTTTAAGGGTACTATTGAAGCTGGATTACCAATACATTTCATTAAAAAATGACATGACACACTGGATGCACTAATGCTAAGTCTATAGAAAACTCTAACTCATAAGATACCTTCCCAAAATCGCTCATAATCCTATATGGGATAACATAGCGGGGACTGAGCTTTCCTTTCTTACAAAATCTTTTCACCCCTTTCATGGGAAAAATTTTCAAATACACCAAATCACCAATATCAAAATCAAGTTCCCTTCTCCCCATACTTGGATAATATTTTGTTGACTTTAGGCAGTCTTAAGCGCTTCTCAGATCAACTGAACCTTCTCTATTGCATCATAGATAGAATTTGGCCTTATAAAATTAGTGTCACCAACCTCAAACTAGCCAATAGGAGACCTATAGTTAGTCTAGCCAATGTGAGTTAAGCTTTAGAAAGCTCAAGGATTCTCTCACTTCAGCTCATAGTCTAACTCTTCCTTTAGAGGGTAAAGGATTTATTGTGTACTGTGATAGTTCTAGTGTTGGATTGGTGTAATGATCCTCAAGGTTATTTCCTTGATTTTTATGCATTTATTTTATTTCGAGACTTTTCTCAGCGACTATAGGTCATTAATAACTTGCTAGAACTATCGATTTGGTTATCAGATAATTTGTTTGGATATTAGTCTTATCTCCCTATTCTATAGCTTTTGTTGCTTAGGATGTGGTCTCGGAAAAAAAATCCTAGTAGATGACCTCATATGTGAATTTCGATAGTGCTATAAGCTTTGAAAAATTAATTTTAGGCTAGTAGACTCATAGTGCAGATTTTGAGGCACCGAACTTATTTTGATCTATTGGTCGAAAAGATAACAAATTAGAATTTTGGTATGGGACTCACATTTAATTGAAACAACCTTAGATGGAAAATTTAACTGCACCATTAAGTCTGGAATGTCAAATTTTATGTTATTACATAGTTCATTTGCGTATACAAGATTTTAGATAAATATTGAGTGCTTGGCCGCGATAATGACTCATTGAATAGGGTAGCAAGTGTCGTGATCAAGACATTTTTTGTCATGAATGCGACACCTTGACTACTATGTCAGATCGTGATCACGATAAGAGGATTTTATGATGGAGACTTTTAATCCTATCGCAATGAATTGTGATCGCAAATGTTGGGTTGCGATCGTGAGACCCGAGAACCTGGTATGGGTAGAAATACCCCTTTCTCAGCTTTTTTTGACCATTCTCTATCTAACTCCAAGATAACTAAACCCTTTAAGTTAAGAGAGCTTGGGATTAAAGCTTGTAGATGGTTTGGGGATCTTGGTTATTGATTAATCTATGATTTTCCTTCAAATTCATGGTACGATTCTTTCAATTCTTGATAAATTCTTAGAAATTTGGGTTTTGAATTATTCAATTTAAAGGGTTGATTTGAGACCCAATTTGTGCTCAACTTTAAAATACAACTTCCTTGTCGTTCGAGGGACCTTATGACAGGTTCAATTTAGCATTTCATTTATTGGACCCATCGGCTTATTCTTGACCTAAAATTTGACTCAACTCATGATAATGCTCAACTCACTCCTATAATTAAGGGGTGAGGCGGTCATTGTCAAGTAATCCCAATGTAAATTAGGGTCAAATTTCAAGGAGTGAATGCTATATACTTCTTACCTATGGGTACTCTAGTTATTCTAAGTTTACTAAGAATGCTAATGGAAACTACATGCATAAGTAAATGGGGGAATTTATTTGAAAATTCTTTACACAAACTTCAACAAGTATGTGGCGAATGCTATCTTTGGTTTGATTTCATAGTGCAGGGGAAATATGAGGATTATGTATCCTTAGAGGTGAATGTGTAGGACAATGTTGGTTTATCATATGATTTAGTTGTTAATTACTGGATAGGCTAGGTTAAAGATCATTGGAGTCAATATGTCGACAAAACCTTCATGATTTCACCCATAATCCCTTTCAAGCACCTAACAAGTGTGGAGTTTATGTAACCACCGAAAACATCAACCAAGCATCCCTATTTCTAGGATGATGCTCTTGACATGATTTACGCTCCCTAAATACTTATTTATAATATTACAAAGGGTAGTGAACCACAGACTTAGTTGTTCACCATTGCTTTGTCCCCCGATAATCTACTTTTGAGGATGTTATGGGTTACCTAATATTCAACTAAATCCCTCTACTGAGGATGAAAAAGGGTTTCTAGAGCTTGGAGCTTTCACCCATCAAACCTATTTGGAGATTTGGAGTTTTCACTTATCAAATTCCAACACAGAAGCTCAAGATATGGTGAAATCCATGCCCAACAACTAAAATCCATGCAAACTCAACAATACCCACAAACAATCACACTCTAGTTCAATATAATCCCAAGACTAAATTATTTAGCTACTCAGAAAAAAAGTAAAGAGAGATATACCATATGGGTCAACCAAAACATTAATTCTTCAACAATAAAGTATACACACTTACCCAATTAGGGTTTCAAGCTTAGAATTCAAAACTATCTTATGAGATAAGCAATACCCGAAGAAGAAAGGGCTTTTTCTTATATATAATTTGGGATTAGTCCATAACATTTTATAATTCTTCCCTTGGGCTAGTTCCTGCTACTCCATGATCGTGTGTGTTTAACCGCAATCATGGCTATGCGACAGCTGCTAGGTTCCATGACCGCTCTTTGCTGACCATATGAACCAAAGTGACCACAGTCATGGTAACCGAGGCTGACTGCTTCAGGTTTCTAGATGCACTTCTTTTTCTTCTATTTGCTTCCTTTTAGCTCTATTCCATATATTCTCACCTTCTTTACTTTATATCTGCAAAATGTGGGTGTTAGTGCACTTAAATTCGGATAATGCCTTATTTTCTAATACAAAACATGGTAGTGTGGGTGTATAATTTGTATGAATGAGTGGTAGGATTACTACTCATAAAATTTTTAGATGGAATTATGGAGCTTATTTTACTCCTAATGATGCATGGATTACAATTTTTATAGATTAGCAGCATTTCAGGATCGTAGAGTAAAGACAAGTATATTTTGAATGATTCAAAGAGTTGCAGTTTTGCATAGAGGTAGGCTTTATTTATGCTTAACCTTAAAATTGTACTTCAGTTTGAGTTTACTTAATTGCTCATGTTCTAGGTGGAATTCCTATCTTAGGATTAATTATTTGCTTATGTACCATATTGTAATACCCCGATCGTTTCTTATGCCTAAATCCATCTTTTGAGTGGATATGTACGACTTTAAAGTTATTGATATTTAAAACATGTTTTATTTCTATAATTTTTACTTTTTTTTCATATAAATAATTGAATAATCTTTCCATCAATATCAATTTCATCAAAATCTGACATCGAATGAGTGAGTTATGACCGTTTTACTCAACGATATTGGATCGCCCAGGTTTGATGATCGACCTGGTGGACCGTCATGTCCTTGGTGGACCGTCATGTGCCCCGTCAAGCCAAGGTAGTGACTCCTTTTTCAGGCCATCGTGCGAAGGCCAAGTTGGTGGATCGTCAAAAAGTTGTCAAACCGTCAAGGGGTCCATCAGGTCGAGATAGAATGTCTCATTTCTGGCCCTCGAGTGACGAACGACTTGGTGGACCATTAGTTTCCTGATGGACCGTCACTTTGACCTTCCCATTGAGGCAGAACATTCTAGTTTTTTTACTCGACTGATGGACGATCTGGTGGACCGTCAGGAGACTTGACGGACCGTCAGATCGACCTTCACAGGCCCCGATCAGCAAATTTCAGCATTTTTTTAAAAAAAATCATTTTGTTCATTTCCTCCCCATGTGGTCTTATATATATATATATATCAAAGTGGAGAAGAGCTACTCATTTCCTTCTCCTTTCTCTTCCAATCTTCCAAGAATCTCCTAGAAACTAGGGTTTCTACAAGATCCAAAATCCAAATCCTCTTCCAAGAAATTCAGAGAATCTTCCATGAATTTCTCCAAGTTGTTCAAGAACTAAGTTTCCCAAGTCAAAGGCATCAAGAATCTTGGCCTAAAAGTGTGAGAAGAGTTCTAAAAAAGTTTCCATATCTTCAAATCAAAATCCAAGATATGTGGGGTTTAAACAAGAACACTCCTTTCGTTCTTGTGCCTAAAGATTTACTTTATACTATTGATTTACATGATTTTGCAAGTTGGTTTACACCTAAATTTCTTTATGCATGATTTATGAGACATGAGTTGAATAAGCTTGATATTATGATTATTTCACCATCATGCTTCTTAAATTGAGTATTTATTCCATGAGATGTATATTGTCATTATATATTGATGATTTCTAAGTGATTTATGATAAGTGTCAAGATTTGTGTTTTTCTATGAGAAATTTGACTATTGAATATTTATATATCGATATTTGAATTGAAATTCAAGAATGAGTTTGATGATGTTTCCTTGAAGCTTTGGCATTTGAAATGATTTGATAATCAAATGTACTTGATGTTGAGAAACATTGTTTGAATTTGAGTCGAGTTAGGAATCCACAGTCGTATATGATTTACAAATGAGATATACTATTGTTTTGGTCATCATGATAGACCCATGATTTGATATTGGTTGAGGTGGATTTCCTAATGCATTCTGAGCTGAGTCTGGGAGGAGTATTTAGCATCGAGCGGGAAATGTGGTATTTCACCGAAACTACGTACCACCGTAGGATTGATGTTGATAGTTGTGGGCCAAAGTTCGAGTATGAGATTATGATAATGAGATTGAGGTTGTACTCCCTGGAAAGAGTACAACACCCCTGCCAATGTGGGGTTTTCTCCTTAGGAGGGCAAAACGTTGGACTCCATGCGGCTCACATGGTGTAGTTATGTCGGTTATAGAAACTCCCATGTCCATAATGATCCAAGTACCATGAGTTACCGAGTCACTCTAAGTCATGAATCAAAGAGTTTGAGTTAAGTTAAATTATTTATGAGATATATAAAGCATATGTTATTACTAATGACTTACGGAGATGATGTTTTAAATAATTCAAGCGAAGAGAGTTATTATTCTCAGCATGTATGATTTTCTTATACATTTATTATATTATTTAAAATATTTCATCCACCCCCACATACTCAGTACATTCCCAAGTAATGGCTCCCATACTCTTTTGTATTCTATATTTCCTCGTGATATAGGTTCAGGTGCTCAGTCTCAGCCGCAACAGTGATCTACAAGTACCTTTATCTACATTCTTGCAGTTGGTGAGTCCTCATGGTTCAAGGACGTATGTTCATGATTTTTGTCTTGCTAATTGATGGTTGTTTATTTTTCCATTCAATATAAGCCAGTTGGGGATCTGTCCTAATGGCTCTTCAGTCTAATATAGTAGAGGCTTTGTCAGACTAGAGTACCAGTATATACAGAACGTTAGTATTACTTTGTATCTCGGTATGTTCATGGCATGATTATTCTTCCGTACCATCGCTCGATTATTGTCATAGTGAATTATAGGAGTAAAGATAGGCTTAGAGGGTTAGCTTAAGGCTGTGTGGGGCCTTAAGCACCGTGTGACATCTCGAGATAGGTTCTTGGAGCGTTACCCATATAGGATTCAATTTAGATTCCTTAGCTTAGTTGATATTTAGAAGTGGATTATTTTGGCCCACCTTAGGCCAAGACTTGTGTTATCCCTGGTGGAATTATCTACTCACGTTACACATAGTTGAGACTATTGAGCCTTTTGTATTAGGTTACTTCATGAGTTGGTGAATGATGATTCTTTTTTTGGACTATGGTTAATGGCTTTCGAATTTTATTTATGATATATGGTCTATAGATATGAGATTCTGTATAGATATGATATGGCTTATAGATATAATATGGCCTATACATATGATATGCCATATAGAGGTAATATGGCATATCATATGTATAGGCCATAGAGGTAATGAGGCCTAGAGATATTATATGCCTTATAGAGGTAATGTGGCATATAGATGTGATATGATTATAATGTCATAGTTATTTCAGACATATTATTGGCCCTAAGGCCATATTATGACATCGGTTGGACATCCATGAAGTGTTTATCCTTGTAACGAATGTGGTTGTTGTTTATATATATTGATGCTTATGGTTCCATTGTTTGTATACTAGTGATAACATTCATAGATTCGGTACATTCATAATCATTAAATCAGTACATGACATTATTCTAACTAAATTATGATTTTATTACTATTTTTTCCTGAATAGGGGTTAAAGCCCAATTTTCACCTTAAAAATGGACTTCTTCATAACAAAAATTGTACTATCATAATGAATAACCTATAAAGAGATTTGGAAATGATATTTTAGAGATTTGATCAGGACAAATTCTAGTCTATGATTCTAATACTACTATTTACCTTGGTCATGAGAGATTCTAACCCTTTTTACCATTTGATAATGATTTAGTCTAGAAGTTTACCCTAGGGAATGGATTTACACATTTCTAGCCATGACTTAAGTATGCGCACCAATTATATATTTATATACACATCTCTATGTCATGGGATGGAGGACAATAATGGTATTAATGAAATAAATTTTAGATCAAACCTGATAATTGATGATGATTATGATTATAATGTTTATGGTAATGATGATGGTGATGGCGGGTATGATGTTTATAAATATGATGATATTTATTTTCTATATGTATTTTTAATGATGAACAACTAACTATAAGGGAAAAGGTCCCTAGATATGTAAGGTAGAATACAACTGGCACACATTGTCTACAAAGTTTGTCCTCTTGTGTAACAAACTTGCAGGTGCTATTTTGTACTAATTAAGATAGCTGGTCCAATAATCTTTCAGCCCTAATCATTACTTAGCTATGAAAGAAAAGAGACACCTCTTCATCAAATAAGGTTTTTGCAAAAATCAAAAGAGTGAAGAAAGGCAGAAAAAACACCATTTTAAGACTGCTTAAGCTTTTCTCATGTCATTATCATTATAGTATGCTTAAAGAGTGAGTGAGTGTGCTTGAGTTCTTATTTGTAAACAAACTACTCATGTCATAAGAGTTGTGTTTTTGTTTATTGAGAGAGCTGCTTAGGTAGAGTTACCTAAGTGTGAGATTGATTAGAGTTAATCAGTAGAGAGGGTCCTTGGTATCGATTCCAAAATGAGCTTGTAGTAGAGATGTTACAAGCAAAAAAAGCCTAGAGGTAGGCTAAAATCTAGACTGTAATCAGGAGGTTGATTATAGTGGTTTTATTTGGTGCTTCTGAGGGCAATTCATGGATTTTTCCTTACTGGGTTTCTATGTAAAAATCTTGTGTTTTTACTCTTCTTGCACTGTCCTTAGTTCTCTTGCACTCTATTGTTTTATTTCCTGTGATTGACTTTGAGGGGCCTGGTCCCTCACTGTGTAATGCAACCCCTAAGGGTTCTAACAATTTTTATCAAAGTCAGTTCACTCTAAAAGATTCACACCTAGAGTATATTGGTCAACATGGATACTCCACCTAACCTGGAAGAAGGGTAATCAACCACTAGACCACCTAGATTCAACGGACAGTACTATGGGTGGTGGAAAACAAGGATGTTTGACTTTATCATGGATGGAGACAATGAGGTTATGGAAATTATCCTTGATGGACCTCATGTTACTGTAAAGAAATTCCAAAAAAGAGATGATACAAAAATGGTTATCAAAAGTAGGCAGAATTTTAATGAAGAAAACATGAAAAGAATTGTGAAGAACTACAAGGCAAAGAAACTGCTAGTGTGTGGTAAAGGTTCAGATGAATATAGTAGGATTTTTACATGTGAAAGTGCTAAGGAAATCTAGGATTGCTTGAAAACTACTTATGAGGGAAATATAGATGTGAAAGATTCTAAAGTTGACATGTTGACAACACAATATGAAACCTTCACTATGAAAGAACAAGAGTTAATACAAGAAAAGCATACCAGGTTTACTTCTATCACTAATGAGTAACACTGCTTAGGTAAAGTAATTCCCTTGTACAAACATGTCGAAAAAATTATTCGGGTCCTTCTTGAATCCTTGAAAAGAAAAGTGGATGCTATTACTGAGGCTAGGAACTTAAAAACTCTCACCATGGATGAACTCATTGGGAGCCGAAAAACTTATGAACTTAAAAGAAGTAAGGGCATGAGAAGATCGAGGTAAAAAAGGAGAAATCTCTGGCTTTAAAATCTTTAAGATTAGGACCAAATGAAGATGACACCGATGTTACATAATTGGAAAAAAGAATTGTTAAATCTATGAGGAAAAGTGGTCAATTCCAGAGAAGTGGAAGAAGCAGTAGAAAATGAGCCACTATGGAAGTTTGCCACAGATGTTGAAGTCCTGAGAACTTTATAAAGGATTGTCTAATGAATAAAATGGACCATCCAAATTATCAAAATACTAAAGGTGACAAAGGAAGAGACAGGGACTAGGTCCCTGTAAAATTAAAAAGATAGGTTGCAGCTGATCTTCCAGTTAAATAAGCGGTAGCTGGTTGGGGTGATTTCTCTAGTGAATTTGAAAAGATGAGATGTCTACAAATGTCTCCATTCTTGTAGTGGAAGATGAGAAAGTGACCTTTTATTCCTTGTTTGCCTTCACCGCAGACACTGAAAATAAAGAAGAAAATAAGGTAACTATCTCTGACATTAAGAATTTTTTTTTTAAATTACTCTGCTAGGAAGATAAAAAGTCTTACAAGTGTGTTGATAAAATATGTATGTGAATAGCTGCTGAGAATAATGCCTTAGAAGAAAAAGCAAATAATCAAGAGCATGAGCTGATTGCATTAACGCTCTGAATTTCTGAAACTAAAGAGTTGTTCACAAAGATGAAATATGAAAATCTAAATCTGATTAGTAATCTGAAGAAGGTGGATGGTGTAGATAGTGAAGAAAGAATGAAACCTCAAGGCTTCAAATTGATCTTGAGGAGAATTTGAAAGCTTCCCAAGAACACCTTATGTCTGCACTTCATAGGAATGAAGAGTTAGAGAGGGACCTACTCAGCTTGAAAGAAGAGAAACAAGTCTCTTAAGTGGACTACTTCCTCAATGATACTTTCTAACTTGACTAGTCAAGGTGTTAATGGTAGTAGAGGCCTGGGGTATAAAGAAAAATTCCAACCTGTTAAGTCTAAAGGAAAGGCTGCTCAAAATGCTAAGAACAAAGTGCACAAGCTTCCATGTACTCATTGTGGATGATAAAGACACATAAAAAAATACTGTCAAAGCTGGATCAGAGCAAGAATGATCAATGATAGATATATCAAATAGGGGAGTATCAATCCTAATGGTGTAAGACCTTTGAAAAAAATGAAAAAGTTGTTATTGCCTAGATGGACAAAGAAGAAGTTACTCATACTTATGTCTTCCTACCAGGAACTCAAACATAAAAGGTTTCCCAAGTATGAAAAATGATATTTAATACATGAAGGGGAAAGGGTATGCAGTCAAAACAATCTTCTTGATATGTAATTGCTAATGGATATGAATGGAAGGTCTAATTGTGTTCTCTTTACTGAGACACTTCAAGGTGAAGGTGTCTTATGTGGATAGGTAAAACTGATCAAAAATTGCATGCACTTGACGATAATGGTCAAGAGCCTAACTATGCAGATGGACTTCAAATAAATGTCAAGTCAGTATTCACAGGGACCTAGTCCCTATGGAAGTCATCTCAGACAATTAATCTGGAAGCACATATTTTCTCATCCCCATTATATTAAAAGTTGATGGAAGGAATAAAAACAAAAATCTAAGTCATAAACTTCATGTTCCTTTCAACATTCCTATCCCAAAAATGAGCTCACAAATGTGTAAAATATTTTAGAAGATGATGGCTATTCTATAGTAATGCAGAATGGACCTTGAAAATTCAAAAAGGATGCCAAGTCTAGAACATGCTCCTCAGACCTATTTCCTAAACAAATTATGATATATTATGGTGAAATGAATAAAATAAGCTATAGCTGGGATTGATCAAATCAACCTGACTTAGTGGATAAATCATCTTCCCTTCCAAAATTTAGCTATGTTCAAGAAGCAAGTATCCTCGGTTATTTAGGCTCATGTTGGTCTAACTCAGTACCATACCCTTGAAGGTATATACCTATGGGAGCAACTTTGGAGGTGGACAGATGTGACAAGTAAAAAGTTAAAGATTCAATCAGACTAAAGAGGGACCTGGTCCCATCTCTTAAGTTAGTATCATGTATGCATAAATTTTGTCTATTTTGTTAAGAAAAAGCCGCGTCCTCCATATCCTTATGTCAAAAAAAGGTTGTCCTATTCTAAAATAGGAAGGTGAGTCACCTAAAAGTCTAATATTGATTATATCTTGTTCCCCAGAAAACCCTTCCTTGTGCTCATTATTCCTTAAATCTTGTTGCACCTACTCCTTTTTTTTTTTTATCAAAAAGGAAAATCCAAATCCCAAATTGATTTCTAAGAAAAGGACCTTCTTGATAGTTGCAACTCTTCCATTTTAATTCCCTTCAAAGGATTATGAGCTTAGCATTGTGAAAAATTCTTTCCTAAACCATCTTAGAAAACATTTTTTTCTACTCTTCCAAAGCTTAACTCTTTCATTACTCATCTTGTTAATAAAGAATCGTCCCTAAAATTCTCAAAACTGCTCTGATGATGTTGTGGTGGATAAAACATTGATATCTAAAAACCTTATTTTGTTGTTAAAAAGCCTAGGATAGTGCATAGTTGATCACAAGAAAAATAACATCAGTAAAACACCAAAAATCTCTGAAAAATAGTCTAGAAGGTTTACTAAAAAATAGCTGACTCTTGAGGGACCTGGTCCCAAGATAAGAAAATTAGCTTAAAGGAAATTTGTGATCACTTATAGTAGAAGAAATAATAGGGAGAAAAGTAAGGTTGTATCAAAGAATGTTAGAAATAGGTTTTTGAAGAAACAAAAGGTGTTAACTAGAAGGATTTTTTATTCAAATGTGCTAACCAAACTTGGTATGGTGGAATTAGTGGATCGTGTTAAACATCAAGGTTGGATGCATCTCATGGAAGGACTTATTCCCACTATTTTTGCTGAGATAGTCAGGAAATTCTATTTTACTTTGAAATTCTCAAAAGATGGGATAAGTTTGACTGCACAGGTCCAAGTAAAGGAAAAAACTAAATAGAGAAAAATTAGGAAGATTTTTAGAAGTTACTATATATGGTGTGAGAATTGTCTCCAAGCAACTTCCTTCAATTGAATTCTTAGTAAATAAATTCAAGGTCAAAGGGAGATCAACAAGGAAATAAAGGAACTGAAGTTCAACCTAGCTGCTAGGATGAAGAAATCAGCATGTTCTAGGTGACAATTTTGTATTTCTCCAATGAGATCCCATATGAAAATAAAATACTTAAAACTGGGAATATTGAACTAAAGAAGAGGGTGTCAATTTTAATTGACAATGTCCTTAGCCTAAATGGAGAAATAAGGCATCTCAACAACAACCTGACCCTATGCCTTTAAAATCTTTTTTCAATCCTTCACCTATTAATCATTCTTTATGCCTGTTGATTTTTTATATAGCATTTAATTTATACACTACAATGGTACTTATCCTACTTATAAATGAATCTTTGCTTAGTGTATTACATTTGTTCACTTTAAATTGCAAAGTTATTCTTTATGTTAGTATTGCCCCAGTGGCTATGAGTTAACTTTTGTTCTTAGTTAACTCTTGGTTTACTGTATTTACTTTTCAATGATATGAAAAAGAAAAATACTGAGTACATATAGTAGGGGACTAGGTATAAAGTGTTCTATGTAAATGTAAATAGTATGCTGATAGGCGAAAGAAAACATAGTACTCTGAATAATAAGGCATAGTAATAGGGGAAAGAAATATGGCGTTCTGAGTTTTTGTTGCAATTGACAAAAAAGGACCTGGTCCCTATGTTGCATGATAGATAAAGCATAATGATAAGGGGAACATTTATCTTCAGGTGGTAATCAAATTGATTAAGTATGATGAATATGCATTGCTGCTCAAAACTTAATGGTTGGTTTGTCATTATCAAAAGAGGGGAAAATTACTATCTGTAGTTTTAATGATGGCCACCTAATTGGAAGGGACAAGGTCCCAATATGTGTAGGGTACAGTACAGCTGGCATGAGATATCTACACAATTTTGTCCCTTTTTGTAGCAAATTCATAGGTACTATTTGTTACTGATTAGGACAGCTAGTCCAATGATTTTTCAACCTTAATCATCATTCTGCCATAAAAAGAAAGAGATGCCTCTTTATCAAATGCAGTTGTTGTAAAAATTAGAAGAGTAAAGAGAGGTAACAAAAATTCTATTTTAAGACTGCTCAAGCATTGGTCATGTTCTTATCATTATAGTATGCTTATAGAGTGAGTGAGTGTTCTTGAGTGCTGATTTGTAAATGAACTACTCATGTTATAAGAGTAGTGTTTTTTTGTTGAGAGAGGTACTTAGGTAGAGGTACCTAAGTGTGATACTTATTAGACTTAATCAGTAGAGAGGGTCTTTAGTAGTGTTACCAAGATGAGCTTATAGTAGAGTTATTATAAGAGAAATATGAATAGAGGTAGGATAAAATTTGGACTATAATCACGAGGTTGATTATGGTGTTTTTCATTAAATCTTGTGAGGGAAAGCCCTGGTTTTTCACTTTCTGGGTTTCCACGTAAAAATCTTGTATTTTTACTCATATCGTGCTATCCTTAGCTCTCTTGTACTCTATCATTTGATTGCCTATGATTGACTTTGAGGGACCTGGTCCCTCAATGTTTGGTGCAACCCGTAATGGTTCCAATAGTTTTTATACCCATCAAGGCTGGAAGATGATTATGATGATATACTTATATTCCTGGCAAGGTCGATTGATGATTATGATAATATATATTTATGCTCGATAAGGCTGTAGGATGATTATGATGATGAACATATTTGTACATTTATCGATTTGAGTTGGGCTACTTCTTATGACATTTGGATTTGGTATGGTTTTACGAATTATATCTTGGCATTTATTCTATCATGTGTATTGCCTATCACCACTGTTTACCTTTATCTATCTACCTTATGGGGGTTTTCTTATGTTTGAGTGATGCTTGTGTTATGTGGTATGTTGAATATTTTTTGAACCTTATGAGCCTAGGGAGGTAGGAGTTCATAAAAGGTTTTATTAGGTACTGTTTATCTGGGGTAGCCGATTACTTGTGTTGTTGTTGCTATTGTTTTTATTGTTGTTATGATCATTGTCAAGGCTAGTTTTTCGCAACTTGATAATGATCTGGTATTATTATTTGTGGTATGATTCTCACTCTTTCATATTATGATTATATTATTATGCATGATTTACTCATGATTAGATGTATGGATTAGAAAACTTAAGTATATAATAACACTCACCTATACCATATGATTTGGTAAAGGATGATCACTGTCAATATCTCAACTTTTGTTGAGGTCGATTCCATAAGGAGTGAAAAGTAGAATTCTAGTCTTATGGGTCTTAACACTTACTAAGAAAACACCTGAAGTGGAAATAAAGTAAAAAGCATGATTTAAAATGAAGCGGGGTTGGTTGGTTGGTTGTGGGAGAGTGTGGGAAAATAGTAACTCAATTCCACACACTACACAATAATTGTATTTTAGTTTCAATATAAAGAGAATCTTGGGATTATGTCTACCTAAGGGTAAATTAAGTATGGGTATGTGTAGATTTAGTGTACATACTAGTTGTTAACAATATGGTAGGCTAGGTCTAGGGTCCTTGAGGCTAGCTTGTCAATAAAACCTCAAGAATTTAACATATTTAACCTTTTGGATACCTAATAAGTGTTTTAACTATATTCACCTAGTACGTCAATTGGGTATACCTATTTCTAGGAAGATACCCAAGATGTAGTCAATGTCATACTCATTTTTATGTATAAGATAGTGAGAATTAGTAAACTAAATCCATTAATTATTTACTATTGGCTTGGTTCCCGCATTCCTCTTTCAATGATGATGTCGGTTCCAAAATTTCACCCAAACCCCTCTTTTAAGGATGGTTTGAGCTTTCAAGAGTATGGGGTTTTCACCTACAAATCCATTTTGAGTATTTGGGGCTTTCACCAACAAATAACACTTAATTTAATCAAGCAATAGTAGAACCTATTATCATCTAACTCGCATATACATAATTACATCACAAACCATAACTGATTGCATCTTAGTTCAACATAATCCCAAGACTAAAAGATTTAGCTACTCATGAAGAAATAAAGAAACATATACTAAAAGGATTGTTCAAGGCATCCATTCTTCACAAATACCAAAATCCAAATCTCCAAATTAAATTACAATTCTTGCCCAATTTAGTGTATTATTTCAAATTCAAAGTATTGCTAGTGTCTAGAATTCCTAAAATGGGAAAGGGTTTTAAGCTTTTAAGGGACTTGGGGTCGGCTACTAAAAATTACAAAACTGCCCCTTCTCCTATTCTCACGTTGCCATGATTATACTAGGTTTGCTACGATTGCATCTACTGCAACCATAATTAAATCCATGTGATTGCAATTGCTGACCTTTTTATCTGGTCGCAATCATGACCCTCAGACTATGATCACAGTAATCAAGGCCTGTTTCTACTCTAGGTCTTTAAGTTGTACTTCGTTTCTCTTCTTTTGATCCTTTCTATCTTAAGTCTAAACCTTTCTATCCCATGAACTGTATGCCTGGAAAATATGGATATTAGTGTATTTAATCATACATATGTTTCATTTATACTTTTAAATCATGGAAATGTGCACGAATTTTGAGTTCAAATGAGTGGTAAATTCACCACTCATTAGTATAATAGCACTAGTTCTAGCAATGATTATTAGGTCTTGAGATGCTAATCTAATGAATTAAGTTGTACCTTGAATTGACCTTGGTTATACAAATATGTTTATCTATTTATATGTAGCTATGCTATTATCGTATATCCCTTTTCTCTTTTATTTATTTGATTGTATATTCATTTCATGGCATTGCATACTATTATATATCCTATTTTTTTTTACCTTTATTCTTATATTGGCTCATAATATATAGTATAGTGTTGAGATTCCTAAGCATCGATAGAATACAATAGTTCATCCTTAATACTTTCTTAGCCTTATTATGTTATGTTTCTTGGATATGAGTAGGGTAGTTTGCCCTTACTATCTCATCAACTTTTGTATATAGTTGTTAGAAATTTGAATTGAGACTTTATTTCTATTTATATATTGTATATATGTGTATTATCTCTTGATCTCAGTCTATAGTTGCCTACTCAGTACTATATGTTTGGTACTCATACTACACTTCTGTATCCTATAGACCATAGTACGGGTTATCATCGTAGTTGTGTGTATCGTGTGAAGATGCCATGGTTTGGAGACATAGAGTGAGCTTTTGATGGTTGGAGTATCACTTTTCTCCCTCTTGTATAATAGACTAGTCTCTATGTCATATTCAGAGATGGTTATATCTATATATTTATTTAGTACCTTATTTTTATCATCATTTGTATCTTGCTTATGTTAGAAGATCTTGTACTGATTACACTAGGTTTTGGGATTATCTTAGGTATGTTAGTAATTTATTTTATCTATTCCATATTCTTTCTTTTATTCTTTTGGTCATCTGTTACTACTTGTTTTAGACTACGGGATTGGGTTGCCTACTAGTAGGTTATAGTAAGTGCCATTATGACCTGAGAAGTTAGGTCATGGCACTTAGGTTGTGTGTTGATAGAGTAGGGTTGTGTTATTTCTTATTCTTGAGGAAACTTAAGGTACACGAGCACAACTATGCCACTAAGGATTTAAAGGTGGTGATAGTAGTTTTCGTGCATAAGATTGTGAGGCATTATCTCTATGGTTTGAATTGTGAGATTTTCACCTATCACCGCAGTCTTCAATATCTTATGACCTAGAGGGAGCTTAATTCTAGGTAACCTAGATGGATAAATTTGATTAAGGAATATGATATCTGTATCTTTTATTATTTGGACAAGGCAAATATAGAAGAAAATTCCCTGACTTAAAAGGCAGTGAGTATTGGTGGATTGGCTTATATTTCTATTCTTAGAGGCCATTATCATGGGATATTCAATACTTAGCTAACATGATGGTTCTCCTTTATATTTCAGACCTTCGGAGGATTCTTGCTAGTATTAGGCGAGGTCTTTGCTTTTTTAGCAGCTTTGAGATTATCTGTTTGAGGAAGTAACCCTAGTTTTCTTCGTGATAATGTGTTTTGTGGTGAGTCCAAGAGGATCACTATATATTTTGAGGGTATTTTGAGGTTTGATAACCATATTAGCATTTTGAGGATCGATGACTTATTTTAATTAATTTTGCATAAGGCTCACAGCTCTAGATATTATATTCATCTAGATATAATTAAGATGTATAGAGATTTTAGAAAACATTATTGGTGTAGTGGTATGCCTTTGTTGTCAGCAGGTAAAGGTAGAGCATCAATGAGCAAATGGATTGATTCAGATATTTCCCATTCCCAAGTGGAAGTGAGAGAGGATTACCATTGATTTTATTAGTGGGTTGCCTGTTACTTCCCCGGGTTCTGATGGTATTTGGGTCATTATGGACCAGTTGACCAAGTCAACATATTTTTTTCATATTCAGATATCGTTCAGTGCCGAAAGGTTGGCCTATATCTATGTACGTGATATCATTAGTTTGTATGGTGTGCCCATATTTATTATTTCAGATCGTGGTTTCGTGTTCACTTCTAGCTTTTGTAGAACTTTTTAGTAGGAGTTGGGTACTCAAGTGGATCTTAGTACAACCTTCCATTCATAGATAGATAACCAGCCTGACTGAACTATTTAGGTACTTGAGGATATGCTCTAAGCCTATGTTATGGATTTTGGAGGTCAGTGGGTGGAGCACTTAGACTTGACAGAGTTAACATATAATAATATTCACTATTCTAGTATTGAAATGGCTTCTTTTGTGGTTTTGTATGGTAGGCAATATTCCTTGATTGGATGGTTTGAGACTTTCAAGATTCAACCTGCGGCACTTATTTGCTTCAGGAGTTATTTGCCAAAGTCAGGGTAATTCGGGATAGGTTGAGAGGAGCACAGAGTAGGTAGAAGGCCTATGCAGACCGTTGTCGTTGAACTTTGAGATTTGGTGTTGGTGATTAGGTATTCCACCATATGCCACCCAAGAAGGGTGTGATGACGTTCGAGAGGAAGGGCAAGCTCATCCCTTGATATATTGGACCTTTTGAGATCCTTCACACAGTTGGTGAGGTGGCTTATGAGTTAGCTTTTTATCCAATGTTTTTGTTGTCCATCTAGTTTTATATGTTTTTATTTTGCGGTGATATATTCCTAATCCATCTCATGTTCTTAGATGGGACTTAATCCAGTTATACGAGGGGTTGACTTTCGTAGAGGAGCCTATTCTCATTTTTTCTAGTGATGTAAGACAATTGTGCACTAAGGATATTCCTATAGTTAAGGTTTAGTAAAGGCATTTCCCACTAGCGGAGGCTACTTGTAAGATCGTGAAAGAGATTTAAACCTAGTATCCTTGCCTTTTTGAGACAGCAGGTATATCCTAATCCTTAACTTTCCCAAATGAATGTTCCTTAAGTAGTGGATATTGTAATAACCTTTTAGGTTATTTTAAATATTTCCACTTATTTTCTATGTTATAACCTTCCTATAGCTGTCCCAAGTCATTTATGACTTGCTAGAACTGATAGTTCGATGATCAGATAGTTTGTCTGATTTTTAAAGTCAATTCCACATTTTGAACTCTTCATTGGTTCCGAATGGCCACCGGGAAAATTTTTTATCCAAAAGACATCAAATGCAAATTCAGACTATTCCACTATGAAATACCTTGGGTTTGGGACCCTCAGAAAATTTCCTGGATTTCTAGTTTTTGAACATCATATGGCCTGTGGGTACAGTTGTATGATGGGATAGGGTTGGTATGCTCTAGGTCGTATGCTAACCAGTGTTGGTTGGTGGGTTGGATTGGTTTCTAGAATGGGTACGACTTGGGTGGGTATGAGTTGTATGGTTAGTTATGCATTGTATGGTTTGGGCATTCCTTCACTTAATCTGTGACTTAGTAACATAACTTAGATCTGAGTACAAGTGTCTCACTATGAGTCATAATATAAGGTATGAGTCATACCATTGACTTATATGGTAGACAATGTTCAAACTTTCTTTGGTTCTATTCTTCTAGGGATACGATTTATAGGTGCTGATCGTATGGTTGGGCAAGTTGTATGGTGGACAGTGTTGGGTCCAACATGGAGGCCTAGGGTACGAGTGATGGGTAACACTCATATTAGAGGGTACGACTGGTAAGGGTAGTCGTATCACCTAACGGGAATTTTAAACAATTAAGTTAAGGGTAATCTAGATATTTTCCTACTTAACCCACTTAAGGCCCCACGACTTATATCTCTGTTGGGACATTATTTACCTTATTATTCTATTCTAAAACACTTACAAAAACTCTCTAATTCTCTCTAAGGCTCTTAGGTAAAAAAAGGCTAAGGGTTCCTCTAGAGGATTATTTTGGGACTTGTAGGAGTGATTTCTCTCCATCATCTTCGTAATCTAAGGAATTTACTCCTCCCTCATTGTTAGTTCTAACTAAAGGAATATTTTATACAATGTTTTTATGGCATACTTATTGTATGATTTTGGGTTTTCAAATATATGTTGGAGTTTTGGTATTAAATATTTGGTTATAGTTTTCCCTATGTTTTAATTATGTTTTTAAATTCTGTAATGATGGTTTGGACAATTGGGTGCATGGGAATGGTAAATTGATAATTGGAATTTGTTTAGGAAATACTATGGCCCCAACATGTTTGATAAAATGCCTATGATATAGTTTATACTATATTATTGGACTATTAATGAAACTATTGCATGGTATGGTTTGGTAATGTAACCCTACATGGTATAAATGTTTTAAATGGTTTGGAATAGTTATGTGGTAAGGTTTGGTGGTCATGGTTATGGTTAACTAAACTTTCTTGTGGTGTATAAGGGAATCTCCCAAGTAAACATATTAATGAACAACTTGTAGGCTACATGGGATTCGCCCAAGTTAATAATATATTCTATGGGTACATGGAAATCCCTTTACATAAAAAGATTACCTAAGGACATTGCGTGGAAGTTATAGTCGATAAAATGATACCACTACTTATAGCCTTAGTTAATAATAATGGAATAATGGTTTGGTTGAATATTAGTGGATTTGGTTAAGCAATAATGGCGGGTGTGATAGCTAATTTTGAAGGTGCGAGTCCAATGGACGGACATTGGAAACTCATGTTTGCCGACATGAGGGTTGGTCATAGCGACCATATATGATACTATGAGGTACATGCAAATCCTCTAAGTACATTGTTCATATGTTTCATAGAGAGTAAAGGGTTTTTGAGAATCCCCTACTCTTATTGTATTTCTGGTGAGTGAGGCTATAGGCAACGAGGCTCGTTTGGGGGTTACACTGGACCTTTATAGTTCGTATGGGGGGTTTTAGGATGGTTAAGCTACACATACCTAGGTTAATAGTTTTTAAGGCATGCTAAACCCGAGTTTCTTTCCCAGCATGGTCATATATATAGATGTATGGTTTGTATTCATATGGTTGGTTTACTTTGTTTTACTAAATGGAATTATTTTATCCTTATCATAAGTTCATGCTAGCGTTCACTCACTAACCCGTGTTTGGGCGGCTATATCCCTACACAATGTAGAAACTGACTATTCTACTTCCCCGGCTTAGAGACCGAATTTGGGATCATCTATAAGATTTAAGTGGTAAGCTTCAATATTCAAAAAGGCTCCATTTTATATCATGGATGTCTTTACATACTTTGATTTTATTATGGATATTGGTTTTGGCTATGTTTGGGGGTATGTCCCAATCAAATATTGTTTTTACCTTTTATTAGAGGCTTTGTATGACTACTCTGGGTTGGAATAGGAGAGATCGATATTGGTGTTAGCCTTAGTACTGGCATTGGTATTGGGGCTGATACCATTGGACTAAATTTATAGTTTTTCCATCCTTTTATGTTATGTTATGGATAGGAACTTGGTTTTTATATTGGATTGATTATGGTTATTGGTTCGTAATGGATGGTTAGACTTGTTTGGATTAGTTAAAGTTATAGACCTATCCTAGATTTTGGTATCATAGTAAACACTATTTTGTTACATATTTGGAATCCATTCGACTCAGGGTATGTATTTGGAAGGTTGGGTTAGGTATTATGGTTGTCCCCAGTCCTAGTTGGACTTGGGATGCCCATTATGACAAGGCCCTGGTTCAGGTCATGTCAAGTAGGTATCAGAGCTTTAGTTTTATAATTAATTGGGAGTCCACAATGCCGTGTCGAGTAGAGTCTCTTTTAAGGGCATGTAGAACGTAACACACATAAGGGAGAGGCTACATGGAATTTAGGAATGTTTCACTTTCTTGGTAATCTATTTTCAATCTTGAAGTCTATGTCCTAGAATATTTTCAATCTTGTAATCCTAGTTTGTTCAATTTTTAGATCATGCCTCGATGATCTAAGATACAAGGCAACTCTTTTGTCCCAACTGAGGACAATATTGAAGGGACATGTACTACTCAGGGGATCTATACTCAGTCTTGTGGTCCACTCACTGATATTTCTAGAAGTTCACTAGTTTTAACTACTCTTCCTCAGGTTGAGGTGACTAATGCAGAATTTTATCAATCGATTCATATTATTGCTTAGTTGGTTGTTGCTTAGGCTGAGTGGGATGGATTTGGTGTTTCATCTATTGAGACAACAAAGGTTGGCCAGTTCATAAAGATGAATCCTTTTGCTTTTACTATTGTGAAGGTGGAGGAGGACCTTTAAGGTTTCTTGGATAAAATGGAGAAAATATTTAGGGTAATGCAAGCTACACATATGGAAGTGGTGGATTTTGTTGCTTAACAACTTAAGGATATGACGTACCAATGGTACAAGGAGTGGGATAAGGTAAGAGGTGATATTGAAGAGTTGAATTTATGGGAGGCTTTCTCTAATATTTTTCTAGATTGGTACTTTTGTCAGGAGTTAAGGGAAGCAAAGTGAAGAAATTTATCAATTTGAGACTAGGGAAAATATTTGTTAAGGAATATTCCTTGAAATTTCATCAGCTACCAAGGTACGCTCTAGAAATAGTGTCTATTATGAGGTTTCCTTCTGGACTATGTCACTATTTGATCCCTGAAAGAAAAAATGCATTTCTTATCAATGATATAGATATTTCTAGGTTGGTGGTGAATATGTAGAAGGTGGAGGAAGACTAGAGAAAACAAGTTGAGATTGGGGAAGACAAGGTAAGAAGTTTAGGTTATTTGAACAGGGCGGTGCTAAATAACGAGGTGGTATGTGGCCAAAGAAGAAGTGGGGGAGTTCTAGTTCCTTCTTTACATCTAGTGCTCCTTACCCAAAATAGTCGGCTGATAAGCGTCAGCAAAGTGGAGATGATTTTAGAGCACAGGGTGCTCAATCTAAGACGAGTGGGGCTTAGTTGGCCTCATCAGGCTCTCTTTATCAATTTTGTGGTAGGTTGCATAGGGGTTTCAGTGATGAGGGAAGGAATATTTGTTGCAAATGTGGTCAGCCATGCCATATGCTTATAAACTTTTTGGTTGGTAAGGGTGCTTATGTAGAGAGTAAGGCTTCGATTGCTTCATCTTCTTCTCCTTCACCAAACGGTGTTGCTTGTGCATCATTTCTTTTTTTGATACCGGCATAGGTCAGAATAGGTTTTATGCTCTTACTACTCGGCAAGAATCTAAGGCTTCACCTAATGTCATTACCGGTACGTTACAACTTTTTTCTCATAACGTGTATTGTTTGCTTAATTCGAGGTCCACTCTATCTTATTTGACCCTATTTATGGCTGTGTATTTTGGTTTTGATCCCAAGCTTATTTCAAATCTTTTTTTTGTTCCTACGATGGTAGGTGACTCTGCGGTTGCTAAAAGAGTCTAAAAGGGGTGTGTGGTATCTGTTGGTAGTAGGCAGAATTTGGTGGATTTATTTAAATTTGATATGGTGGATTTTGATGTAATTCTAGGAATGGATTAGTTACACTTTTGTTACGTGTCTGTAGACTGTTGGACCCATAAGGTTGTCTTTAGGTTCCCTAGTGAACAGGTTATTTAATGGGAGGGTGGTTCCCTAGATCCTAAGGGAGGTTTATTTCTTATCTTAGATCTCAGAGATTAATCTCTAAAGGGTGTCTTTATCATCTGGTCTGGGTTAAAGATTCTAAATCAAAACGTCTTCCTTTAAATTCAGTTTCAGTGGTGAATGAATTTACTGAGGTCTCTCCAGATTATATTCCTGGTGTTCCTCTGGATAAGGAGATTGAGTTTGGTATTGATTTGGGTTTGGACACACATTCAATATTTATTTCTCCTTATAGAAGGGATCAGCCTGAGTTGAGAGAACTTAAGGATCAATTTAAGGATCTTTTGGATAAGGGTTTCATCCATCCTAGTGCATCCCCGTAAGGTGTACCGGTGTTATTCGTGTGAAAGAAAGATGGTTCCATTCGAATGTGCATTAACTATCAACAGTTGAATAAGGTGATGATTAAGAACAAGCATCCTCACGTAAGGATGGATGACTTATTTGATCAGTTGCAAGGTGACGCATGCTTTTCTAAGCTTGATCTTCAATCTAGGTATCATTAGCTTAAGACTAGGGAGGTGAATATCCCTATGATGGCTTTTCATACACGGTATGGGCACTTTAAGTCCCTGGTGATGTCATTCTATTTGACTTATGCCCCGACGATATTTATGGATTTGATGAACATGGTCTTCAGGTAGTTTCTGGATCTTCTTGTCATTGTGTTCATTGATGACATCTTGGTGTATTCTAAAAGTAAGGTGTATCATTCTAATAACCTCCGTATGGTGTTGTAGACCTTAATGGAGTATCTGTTTTATACCAAATTCTCCAAGTGTGAGTTTTGGTTGAATCCTGTAACTTTCATGGTTATATTCCTTCTAGTGAGGGGGTCATGGTTGATCCACAAAAGACGGCTATGCTTAAAAGGTGGCCTAGACCCACGACTCCAACCAACATTCAGAGTTTATTGGGTATGGCTGGGTATTATAGACGGTTTGTGGAAAGTCTCTCAATGATAATTATAAGGTAAGAAACACTCTTTAATTCTCTCTAATTCTAATCTAAAACATAAGAAACATTCCCTAATTCTCTCTGAGGCTCTTGGGTAAATAAAGGCTTGGGTTTTATCTAGAGGATCAATTTGGGACTTGTACGAGTGATTTCTCTCCATCATCTTCATAATCTAATGCATGTACTCCTCCCTCATTGTTAGTTCCAACTAAAGGCATGTTTTATACAATGTTTTTTATGGTATAATTTTTGTATGGTTTTGGGTTTTCAAATATATGTTGGGGTTTTGATATTAAATGCTTGGTTGTGGTTTTCCCATGGTTTAATTATGTTTTTACATACTTTAATGATGGTTTTGACAATTGGGTGCATGGGAATGGTAAATTGGTAATTGGAATTGATTTTTGAAACACTATGCCCCCAACATGTATGATAAAATGCCTATGATAGTGCTTTTACTATATTATTGGACTTTCAATGGAACTATTGCATGGTATGTTTGGTAATGGAATCCTAAATGGTATAAATAGTTTAATTGGTTTGGAATGGTTAAGTGGTAAGGTTCAGTGGTCATGGGTATGGTAAATTAAACTTCCTTGTTGGGTACAAGGGAATCCCCCAAGTAAACATGGTAATAAACAACTTGTGGGGTATATGGGATTCCCCCAAGTTAACTTGATAATATAATTTATGGGTACATGGGAATCCCTTTACATAAAAAGGATGGATAAGGACATTGCTTGCAAGCTATAGTCAGTATGACAATACCACTACTAATAGCCTTGGTTAATAATGATGGAATAATGGTTTGGTTGGATGGTAATAGTTTTAATTGGGAAATAATAGCAGGCTGTGATAGCTAACCGTGAAGGTACAAGTCCAATGGACGGACACTGAAAACTGATGTTGCCAACATTAGGGTTGGTCATAGCGACATACATGAGGTACATGGGAATCATCTAAGTACACTTTAGATATTTATCATGGAGAGCGAAAGGTAGTCGGGAATCCCCTACTCTTATATTATCTTTGGTTCGTACGACTTCACGCATCAGGGCCCATTCAGTGGGTTACACAGGATCTATATAGCCCGTGGGTGGTTTTAAGATGGTTAAGCTACACATACCTAGGTTAATGATTTTAACGACATGCTAAACCCTATTCATTTTCCCGGAATGGTTATATATATAGATATATGGTTTGTATGCATATGGTTGGTTTACTTGGTTTTACTGGATAGTATTATTTTATCCTTATCCTGGATTAGCATTCATTCGGTAAACCATCTTCGGACGACTGTATCTCCACGTAATCCAGGAATCGATCGTTCTACTCTTCCTACCTTTTTACCAGATTCGGG
Source organism: Capsicum annuum (assembly GCF_002878395.1). Lineage (NCBI taxonomy): Eukaryota > Viridiplantae > Streptophyta > Magnoliopsida > Solanales > Solanaceae > Capsicum > Capsicum annuum. The sequence goes on along the minus strand of NC_061122.1, from coordinate 138,612,807 downwards.
ATCAGCTATTAGATTGAAGTGGTGAGCTTCCATATTCAGGAAGGTTGCATTTTATTTAATGGATGACTTTACACAAATTGGTTTATTTATGAATATTGGTTTTGACTATAGTTGGGGGCATGTCTAACCAGATATTGTTTTTCTTTTGGTTAGAGGCATTGTGTGACTACTATGGGTTTGAATGGGCAGGATCGGTATTGGTGTCAGCCTTAGTATTGGTATTGGTATTGGGGCTGATACCATTGGACTAAATTTATGATTGTTCCATCCTTTTATGTTTTTTTATGGATAGGAACTTGGTTTTTATATTTGGTTGGTTATGGTTATTGGTTGGTAATGAATGGTTAGAATTTTTTGGGTTGGTCACGGTTATAGAGCTATCTTATAATCTTGTATTGTAGTAAATGTTATCTTGTTGCATATTCGAAATCCATTTGACTTGGGGTATGAGTTTGGATGGTTGGGGTGGATATTATGGATGGTCCCCGTTCCTTGTTGGACTTGGGATGCCCATTACGATAAGGCTCTTGGTCGGGACGGGTCGTGTCACACTAACTTTGGAATATCAATTTTAGGCTAAGTGGACTCTTGATTTGGGTCACGAGGAATCTGAGCTCATTTTGACCTATTGGTTAGAAAGTTAAGAAAATGGAAATTAGTTATGGGACCCACATTTTATCAAAATGACCTCAGATGAAAATTTTGGCTATGCCATTAAGTATGGAATATCGAATTTGGTATGGTAGCATAGTTTGTATGCCTGCACAGGGTTTTGAATAAATATTGAGCACTCGGATAAAGTCAATTTTGGACTTAGAAAAAATATTTGGTGTATCAGGATTGCTGGTGCGATCGTAATTGAAATAGGAGTAAATCACGATCACCATATGCGATTTATACCTTGGCAGATTGCGATCACAAATGGCTATATATCACGATTATAAGATGGGATTTACTCTTGCTAGATTACGATCACGATGTTAGAGTTGCGAAAGTGACAGTATCAAAGGTGATTGTCGTAAACTCCGTCATGATAAAAACACCTGAGCACCAGGTATTGGTATAACTAGTCTTTTTTTGCCATTCTTCATCCATTTCTAAGAGAGCTAAAACCCTAAATAGGGAGCTTGGCTAACTCTTGTTTATACAATTATCTTTCGATTTGTGGTAAGATTTCACCCTTTTATGGTAGATTGTTCTCATTTCTTATTCAAAAATCCCTAAACCTTGGAAGCTTGATTTTGGCCCCAAATTAGCTCGGATTTTACCATTTTTTTAGGGTAATAACTCCTTAAGCATGAGGAAATGTTGGGTTGGTTTTGAATATGCAATTTTCATAAGTGGGACTCACATAAGATTTTGGTGTGATTTTTGGACCTGAAGTACAATGTTTCAGTATGGGTATTTTTTTTCTCATATTGATGAGTACAAAGCAATTTTGATAGTTTTGCATCTTGCGGAAACTTCTCGAAAGGAAAAAGTGGTGATTTAGCAGTTCTTTAAGCTTTCTTCGACATCAAGGTAGGCTAGGTTTTACCCCTTGTTATATTGATCTAATTCATAGTATGTTTACGATATTGTGTTAGATTTGGGATGAGTTTTAGTTGTTGGTGTAATATGTTGTAATACTTGGGTTAGTTGGATCATTTAGGCTACTTTGGATATCATTATTGGGCCTTATTAGCTTAGTTAACCATATATTAGGTGAAGTTGACCTTGTAGGTTCTTGTTTAGGATGGAAATGTTTTAGTTACTCAACTAATAAGGAGATTACCTTGGTCACTTAATTTATCCTAGTGTCATTACCTTAGGTTGACTTGACTTAGTTGCCCTCTATTGGGAGGAATTGTTATGCTAGGTCTAGTTACAGCTTATCCAGCATATGATATTTGATTTAGATACTTTTGCATAGTCCATGGTATAAATTGCTTGGTAAAGGATTTATAGGATATAGAAGCGAGCTCTTGACCTATCTTAGGCCAAGAATTGTCTTAGTTATTGAAGACCTTTTATATGCTTGTTTACATATAGGACATGTTTATTGTTGTGATATTGACATGCCTTGGTACTTGATGGATGGGTGGACATTGGGAGTAATACTTATAAATTATTCTATGAATAACTTATTGGTTAAGCTAATGATGAGCTAATTGAATATGCCCTTGATTATGCTATCGATTAAGCCATTTATTAGGCTATTGATTGGTTCATTGGGTATGCCATTGACTTAGTTGTAGGTTATATTAGCGATCATGCTATTGCTTATACTAAAAATCATGTTTATTTAATATATAAGTGATTATTCTATTGATTATGTTAGAGGTCATGCTTCGATTATAATTGGTAATCATGCTAAATAGCTATGTTAGCGGTTATGATATTGAATACTCTTATAATTTTTCTATTGGCCATGGTAATGATGGTATGGTTACCACTATAACTCCTGATATTGATTAAGCTATGAACTATACAAATACCAGTTCAAGTTCGGATAATGATGATAATATCGATTATTATGCCTAGTGTAAGTCCAGAGGATGACAAAAATATTGATGACGATAATTTATGATGATGGTTATGATATTGAGAATGATATCAATAATGATATTTATGATCTTATTATTCATTACTCTTTCCATTTTGAGTCCAGATATATTATTATACTAAGATGATATCTAATTATGATATAATGATATCGGGGTGTGACTTCGCCCAAACTACACCTCTAATTGACGGATAATTTGGTTGTTGTAGAATATAGTAACCTAACTAGGTTGGGGTCGGTCATTAAAGGAATACGTCAGAAATCCAATAGAAAGTAAATGGGGGAGTTTGCTGAAATAGTAAAAAGTTATAGAATTTGACTCTTGAGGTTGTAATAACTATAAGACAAACCCTAGGCTTGTGTTACCCTGGATTCTAACTCTATAGATTTATCATGCATTATCAAACTAATCCAATACCTTTCTTGTAGAATCTGATAAGTTATGTACCATCAACAGTCTTGTGGACTCATAGATAAATTTCACCCTTTACCTTTTGAGACTCAGGGTGTCGCTATACTAACCATTATCCTGGATCCCGTTTTAACTATTACCTTTTGAGTATGAAGTAATCAGATGAAAATCGTCATAATTAGATAGGGCAGGTAAGCTTATTTTGGCAATTAACTACAAATCACTATTGTGATGACCTTTTCTCAATCTCTACCTCCCTCTCAAGTTCGAATACAAGCAAGATTATAACGTGTGCACCTGTTAAGAACACAATCAAATAAAAAAAACCACAATACATAAAATTTTTTTTTTATCTAGAATGACTTGGCACTTTCTCTACTTCATTAATCCGCTAGGGTTCGCCCAACCCTAGCTAAGGGAATTAGTTACTCATAGTTGTGAGAAAAGTCATGGAATTCATAGATAAATCATAGAATCAATCTAACAATAATGAAAGAAGAAAACCCAAAGTCTCAAGTTGAATTACAAACCAAAAACAAACCAAGAATAATATGATCCCAAGATCACAAGTCAATCTTAGAATTAAAAGATGTTTGTGGATGATGCAAACTTATCCCTAAAGGGCCTATCTAAGCATGCACTAATTAAGAAAAGTAAAAAGGGTATTTATTGATTACATGAAAACTCTAAATTCAAATCCTAAACAAAAGACGAAAACTTGACTAAACGTATATAATAATGGATAAAAATATCATACGAGTGTATGTAGATTACATGGAAATCCTAAGAAATCAATTCAAAATGATTTGGGAAAAGTGTGTCGGTGATATCCTATGGACACACCTATGGGTCGTAGGTGGTACCTAATCCACTTGGGTGGGGGGCCGTATGTAGTCCTAAAAAAATTGCTCTCTGTATCTTGATTTTTGATACCTACAGACCCACCTACGCCCAGTAGGTGAGGGCATAGGTGCAAAGGTAAGTGTTCATTTTTCTGCTTTTTTGTTCTATTTTCTTTTGGTTAGCTTCCAACACCTAGTTTCCTACAATATCACTCAAAAACACATATAATATAAAAAAAATAGTCTTAAGTACATGCATATACTCCAAGTTTAATCATCGTAAGGTCCATAAAACCATGGAACATCAAGACCCTCAACTTAGAAGATTTCATGTTCTTAGGCAACAAAAACAAAACAAAATATACGACGATGCTTAACCGAGAGAAACCTAAGATTTCTATGGAAGTCAATAATCAAATTTAGCTCAAAACATATTACCCTCTCCTATTTTAAAACTTCAAAACCAACTTTGCATATTTATGAATCAGAATAATGCGACACAAAGGAATCAAGATATGGAATTACATTAGAAACAAACAACCACACATATAATCAAGTTACAATAGACAAAAAATTAAATAGATATCAACAAAACACATACACCCTCATATGAAAGAAGTCCTAATAACTCATACAAAATCTTGCATATCCATGCAGGGATGCAACTAGAGACACTCACACTCATAAGAGAAGTTCCAATCAATGTGCACAGACTATCATTATCTTGCTCTTATTTTCTTTACCTACGTGTTCAAATTGTCTGTTTAGTATCACTGTAGGACTTTACTCGACCTGTAATGTAGGCTTGGGGGCTGGTATAGTATATATGGGAATTTAGTGACTATGCCTCCTTGTCACTAAACTTAATTTTTGGGTCCACTTATTAACAAATTTTGTTTCATTCCACCCTTAGTTCTCCCTTTTAATTCTTTTGTTGTACATTCAGGTTGGGTTTGGTTTCTATTTTTTCTTTTTGTTTTTTAACCAAACCCTGCCCTACTTTTTTATCTTATTTTACCCTTCTTCATACACACTTTACATTACGCACCCCTATGATATAAACCATCAACATTGGCGATTTTCCTTAGTTGAGGTGTGCAATGTCCAAGGAGGAACAGGGTCACATCACAAAATACTACCTATTCGGTTCATGAAATTGTTATCTATGATTATCATGTTCCTAATCCTACTTCCATATTAACATTCACAAAGGTCACATATATATACATATCACCTATTTTAAAACAAATTTTCGGAGGGGTATCATTTTTCTCAAAAATAAACAAAAAACATGTCAAACAAAAATCATGTCAACTACCCGAGATACTCATTATTATCCTAGTTAAACATATAATATAATGAAACAAAACACAATAATCCTAAATATCCCAGCTCTACTACGAACAAGAGTCTGGGGAAAAGAGGCATAACAACAAAACCCAAAAAGGACATCAAAACACACAGGCTACCCCACCCTCACCTTAAGAAATGCATTGACCCTAATGCATTGGGCCACTACAAGATAAGACAATTAAAAGCATACATGTTGCACCATAGGTACATAGATCTGACGTTAAATACACAAACATAGAAGATTGTAAAAACAATATAATATCTTGGGTTGCCTCCAAAGCCACATCTACTTTAACATCGTGACATGACTTGGCTATGTTGATTACTCAGACTTCACCAAAAAACCTGTGGGTACCTTGATTATTCAGATCCCATCTAGGTAAATCAAGAGTTGTCTCCAGTTTTTCTCTTTTTCACTTTAAACTTATGAATTGCACCCCTAATTATTTTTTTTATTACCCATTATGCTTAAGGAGCAGTGGTATAAAAATAAATGACCTGAGAAATATATGAGTCATGTTTTACTTCTTGGACCTTACATGAGGAATGTAATTCTTTGTTTCTGGATCAACAAATTAAAGAATATAGATATTTGTTTCCTTCTTTTTGAACTTTTCTTTGAGTTCAGATACCTCTGTCAATATATTACAATCCAAACATAATGTGGAAAAATGCTTTGAATGAGCTCCAATATGCCCCAACTAAAGAATTGCAGTCTTATTTACATCCCCACATAACTCTTGAATGCTCTCCTTAATTGTGATAGTTTCCATAAGAGTAAGAGAAATTGCTGACTCCTCAAATTTAAGCTCCTCAAGTTTGCTTTTAAATTTTTTTTCACTCTCACACATCCCATAACCAAGTTGTTGGGTGTTACATACAATAAATTTTTCATTTACCTCTATTTGTAAGTGGTGATATCTACGCCAAACCTGTAAAACTTTTGAATAAAATCATAATTTTTGTTTGTAAGGTGTGTCAATCTTTCCATCAGGATCTTCTTTTGTTCCCACACTATATCTACCATGATCTTGCAATATCGAACCATATGAAAAGGATAAGCATAAAAAATAAGAAAGTCTTTATCACTCCAGACTTTCTATGGCTAAGTTATAACATCAAAAGGAGTAGGCATACACTAGCGTATGGTCGTAAAATAATAGAAAAGAAAAAACTTGACAACTTTAACAACTCCAATCAGTCAATCTACAATCATATTCCTTGATAACAACACTAAAATTTTGATATCGCCCAAACTATACCTCTAATTGTTTGATAAATTAGTCACTTTAATATTATAGTAACCCAACAAGATTGGAGTCGATCCCACAAGAAATACCTCAAAACTCTTACTTAAACTTGTTGAATTCACCAGGCAGTACAAAAAGTAAATAGAGGAGTTGCTAAATAAAACACCTTGGATTTGGTCCTTTAAAAATTATTTAGTTGGAGATTCTAGACATACCAATCATATGATAGTGTATGAGTGGTATATTGCTAAGTCATATAGTGTCTAAAGTATGGTCTAGATGGTTCTGACCAAGGTACGACTAAGATGTGTACTACTCATATGTTAAGATATAACTTAGTCATGAATGGTCGTATGATTGTAAGTATGAGGGTACTAGGTAAGGCCTAGGGTATGAGTTAAAGGTACTACTCCTACCCTAGGGTATGGTTCAGGTATACTCACCTGTGAGTGAGTTTTATCATTTATGTTGAGGGCATTCCAAACATTTCCTACCCCAAAACCCTTGAGAACCATGAATTAAATCATTATTTAGCCAATTATTCTTCACTTACAAAGATAAAAATCACTCCAAAATCCTCTCTAAACTTCTAAAACATAATTGGATTCTAGGGTTTCAAGAGGTGTTCATCTAGAGGCTAAAGATGTCAAGTTCTTTTCGTGACTCATGTTGTATAAGGCATATGACTCTCCCATCATTATTATTTGTCAGATATTAGGTGTTTTATAGTGTGATTATGATTCTTAAGTGGTGGTTTCAAAACCCAAAAATTAAGGGTTTGGTTGCATATGATTGATTGATGCTTACTCTTGGTTTAACTTGTATTTATACATGTTTTTGGTGATGGTTTGACTATGTGGGAGCTTTTTGATTGTGGTCTAACAAATAAGGCATGACTAACCCTAATTTTGATGGGTTCACTTTGGTTGTGGTCATGGTAAAGATATAGCCTCAAGGTTTTTGTGAAAATGACTAAGAGAAAAAATAATTCACATATTAATAGTGTATTGAACAAAGGAAATGGATTAATGAGTATGAATGATTGGTAAATGACTTTTTAAAGGCCTTGTTGGCCACACAATAAGTTAATTGTCAAAATTGTTGGCTTGATTGGTTAAAAGGTTTTGGATCCCTAAACATGAAATTGAATTAAGTTTGAACTAAAGCTTGGTGTAAGAATGATAATGAAGAATGAATAGTTTGGTAAAGGTATTAATGACCACAATTTGACTTGAATAGTGATTGAAACAAAAGAATTGGCCTATTAAAGTGATTAATTGTTAAATGGTTCTTAAAGACCTTGTGGTCGTGTATGGTGTTGAATTGTAGCCTTATTATCTTGAAATGGCTAAGTGGGTTAGAGTCCTTAAATGTTGAACTGATTAGATATGAATGCTTGGTCAAAGGGTTTGAGTCCCAATGTCGACTAGTAATGGACACGATGGCTTATAGTTAGAGTCCACCTTCTTAAAGAGATGGCTTGTGGCTAGAGTCCACTTGTCTGATATAATGTCTTATGGCCAGAGTCCACTTTCTTAGTAAAATGGCTTGTGATTAGAGTATACTTTGTTAATAATATGTCTTAAGGTTAGATTCCTCTTTCTCTATATAACCAGGAAGTTGAAACTTCCTAACCTATGCGAATGGGAGGTTAGAGTCCTCCACCTCATATATAATGATTGGGTGCATCGAAATGCATGCTAAGACTTTGTTCTCTTTCCTTACACTTGATTTATATATATATATATATGTACATATATACTTATGTATATGAATATGGTTGCATATATTAATCTGACTGGGTTTTTAATAACAATATATATTATCCTTATACTTAAGTTACATTCTAGCATTCCAACTGCTAACTATCTCCAGATGTTGTATCCCAACATAATACAAGGTCCAGAGCTTCTTCTTCTCTTATTATATAGTGACCTGGTCTTCAAGCGATTTCTATGTTGACATTAAAGTGGTGAGCTTCCATACATAAGAAGGCATACATTTCATGGTCTTTCTATATTATGTCATAGAATAGTTAAAAACTTTTTTTTGGCTATTGTCGGGGGCATATCCCGATATATTATAGATATCATATTTATAGAGGATTTATAGATGGTTGTGGACATGGGTATATTGGCTTAGTATTTGGAATTAATGGATTGATTAGACACTTCTTAAATTATGATTATTAGTCTTGTTTCTACTATCTTATTAAATGTTAAGAGTTCATCCGACACTATTATAGAATGATGTAATATTTGAGTTAGGTTAAATAGGCGATCTCTGGTCCTTATTGGACTTGACTTTCCACTATGATATGGTCCTAGTTTGGATCATGTCAATTAGATATCAGAGACTAGGTTCCTAATCAGTTGGGTATTCACAAAGACGTGTCAAGTAGAGTCTCTTTTATGGGTGTATAACGTGCCACACTCATAAGAGAGAGGCTATAAAGAATTTAGGAATGTTTTCCTTTCTTGTGGTTCTATTTCGAGCAATAGAGTCTATGGTCTTTGATCCTCTTGATTTCTATTTTCTTACCTTTCAGATTATGCTAACAAAAAGATCTAATGTTCAAGCACTTCTGTCCTGACTGAGAATAATATAGATGGAGCTCATCTAACTTATGGAGTCTGTACCCGATCTAGGGGTATGGTCCTAATAGTCCTGGAGTTCCACTAGTTCCCTCTAGTCCTCCTTTAGTTCTCCAGACTGACATGATAAATGTTGAGTCTCATCAGTCGAATTATATGATTGATTAGTTGGTGGCTTCTCAAGATATGCATGGTGTATCTGTTACTCCATCTTCTGAGGCCATAAAGGTTGGCTAGTTCATGAGGCTGACTTCTCTGGACTTTACCTGTGATAAGGTGGTAGAGGATCCTTAAGGTTTTCTAGATGAGATAGAAAAGATTTTCAAAGTTATGTATACCATTAATGTGGAAGGGGTAGAGTTTACAACCTATTAGCTAAAGGATATGGTGTACCCGTGGTATGAAGAATGGAATCAAGCAAGGGGTGATATTGATGAGTCATCTTTGTGGGAGAATTTCTCTAATGTATTTTTGGACCATTTCTTTCCTTAAGAGTTGAGAGAAGCGAAGTTAGAGGAGTTTGTTAATATAAGGAAAGGAAAGATATCAGTCAAGGAGTATGCCTTGAAGTTTAATCAATTATCTTGGTATGCTCTTGAGATGGATTCTAGCATAAGGGTTAGAATGAGTAAGTTTGCTTTGAGATTGTATCATGAGTTGGTCCTTATAAGTAAGGCAACTTTGTAGATCAAAGACATGGATATCTCTAGATTTGTTATGTATATGAAACAAGTGGAGAAAGAGAAAAAGAAACAAGTAGGTCTCGATCTTTTGAATAAAATAAATGCAAATAGTTTAGCAGTAAGTTGTCCAAGATAAAGAATTGGGTGAGTCCCAACTCCTATTCTATGACTAGTACTCCCTATCAAGGCCATCGAGAGGACATTTTCAGGGTGGTAATGCTTCTAAGGCACAAGGTTCCTAGACTCAGACCAGTAGGGCCTAATCAACACCAACCTACCCTTCTTGAAGGTTTTATGGTAAATATCATCGTGGCCAGTATGAGTGGGTGAGGGTTAGATGTTTTAGATGTGGTCAGATTGGGTACATACAATGAGAGTTCCCCTCTCTAGTGGATTCTTTGGTCAATAGGTCCCCTATTGCTACTTTATCTTCTCTTATGTTGAAGGGTGCTATATCCGTTTCTACTTCTGTTTCTGTTACCGACACTGGCTGAAATCAATTATATGCACTTGCTACTTGCTAGTAGTCTGAGGCGTCTTCATCTATTGTTATGGGTATGCAAAAAATTTTCTCCCTTAATGTATAATTTTTACCTTATCTATGGTACACTCTCTTATATGACCCTGTTTGTGGTTATGTATATTTGTTTTGGTCTTGAGTGTTTGTCATTTTCTTTTTCTATTTCTACCTTGGTAGGAGACTCTTTGGTTGTTAAAAGAGTTTATAGGGGGTATGTGGTAGCTGTTGGTAGTAAAAAACTCAGGTAGACTTCATAGTGTAGGACATGGTCAATTTTGATTTTATTTTGGGGATGGAGCGGTTGTATTGGTGCTATGTTTTTGTAGATTGTAGGATCCATAATGTCATGCTTAAATTCCCTAATGAGCCGGTCATTGTATGGGAAGGGGGTTCTTTAGTGTCTAAGGGAGGTTCATCTTATATCTTACAGCGCGAAAGTTGATTTCTAAAGGGTGTTTGTATCATTTGGTCAGAGTTAAAGATTCTAACTCCAAAGTTCCTTCTCTAGAATATGTTCTTATGGTTAATGAGTTTCCGAGGTCTTTCTCGATGACCTTCCTTGTATTCCTCCCTATAGGGAAATTGATTTTGGGATTGATGTTGTTTCAAAAACTTATCTAATTTCCATACCTCCTTATAGAATGGCTCCGACAGATTTGAAGGAGTTTAAGGAGCAATCAAAGGTCTCTTAGATAAAGGTTCTATCCATCATGGTGTGTCTCCTTAGGGTGCCCCTGTATAGTTTGTGTGTAAAAAGGATGGTTCACTTTGAATGTGTATTGACTATCGTTAGTTAAACAAGGTGACCATAAATAATAAGTATCCTCTTCCTAGGATCGAGGATTTGTTTGATTTGCTTCAAGGTGTGATGTGTTTCTTTAAGAATAATCTTAGGTCGGGTTTCATCAGTTATGATTAGGGAAGTGGATATCCCTAAGACTGCTTTCAAGACCTGGTATAGTCACTATGATTTCCTATTTATGTCTTTTGGGTTGATCAATGCCCCTGCATCATTCATGGATTTGATGAATAGGGTCTTTCGTCAATTCCTAGACTTATTTGTTTTTCTGTAATGATGACATCTTAGTCTATTCTAAGAGTGAGGTAGATTATCTTGATCACCTCTATGTTGTGTTGGAAACCTTGAAGAATCATCATTTATATGCTAAGTTCTCTAAGTGTGAGCTTTGGTTTAAGTTTGTGACTTTCTTTCATCATGTTATCTCTAGTGAAGAGATCATGGTGGATTTAAAAAAGGTTGCGGTGGTGAAAAGATGGACTAAACCCATGAATCCAACTAATATTCGGAGCTTCTTGTGTCTAGTCAGTTACTATAGGAGATTTATGGAAATTTTTTTATTATAGCTGCCTTATTGACAAAGATAACCTAGATGAAGGTCAAGTTCTTATGGTCGAATACATGTGAGAATAGTTTTGAGAAGTTGAAGGATAAGTTGACTTCAGCTTAAGTTTTGACCTTGCTAGAGGATAGCGATGACTTTGTAGTGTATTGTGATTGTTCTTGTGTTGGGCTTGGTTGTGTGTTGATGCAGCATGGTAGGGTGGTGGCCTATACTTATAGGAAATTGAAAGTTCATGAGAAGAACTACACTACTCATGACTTAGAGTTATTAGCCATAGTATTTGCATTGAAGATTTTGTGACACTATCTATATAGGGTTCATGTTGACATCTTTTCTGATCATAAAATCCTTCAGTATGTGTTTACTCAGAAGGAGTTGAATCTCAAACAAAAAAGATGGCTTGAGTTTCTAAAAACCTATGATATGAGTCTCCATTACCATCTAGCAAAAGCTAACATAGTTATTGATGGTCTTAGTAGGTTATCTATAGAGACTTTAGCTCATGTGGTGAGGATAAGAGAGAGTTGGTGAAGGACATTCATCGTTTGGCTAATCTTAGAGTTTGTCTTATGGAATCTAAGAATGGTGGTGCATTTGTACATCAGGTATTCCAGTTATCTCTTGTTGTTTAGATATTGGAAAAGCAAATGTTGGATCCCAATTTGATGAAGATTAAAAGTAATATGGGTGTCAACAAAAGGTTATTGATTTTGCAATTAGCAGTGATGGTATCTGAAGGTACCAAGGTAGGTTATGTGTTCTCGATGTTAAATAGATTAAGGGAAAAGATTATGGCTGAGGCTCATAGATCTCGGTATGCTCTTAATCCAAGTTCTACGAAGATGTATCATGATCTTAGGGACTTCTATTGGTGGAATAATATGAAATGAAATATGGCTAGCTTTGTGGAAAAATGATAGTGTGTCTACAAGTGAAAGTTGAACACATAATACCCAGAGGATTTTACCAAGAGATTGAGCTGCCTAAATAGAAGTGGGAGGAAATCAATATAGATTTTGTCACTGAACTTCCTCGGTCTCAGAATTAATATGATTCTATTTAGGTTATTATGGACACGATGACCAAGTTCCCTCACTTCTTATTGGTGAGGTCATCAGATCTAGGTAGTGCTAACTAACAAGGTGGTTGGGATGACGACAAGTGGACAAAGAAGAAGTGGGGGAGTTCTTGTTCCTTCTCTGTAGCTAGTGCTCCTTACTCAAAATAGCCGGGTGATAAGCATCAGCAAGGTGGTGATAATTACTGAGCATAGGTAGTGCCCAATCTTAAGCAAGTGGGGCTCAGTCAGCGTTATTAGTTCTTCTTTGTCGGTTTGGCGATAGGTTTCATAGGGGTTTCTGTGATGACAGGGGAGATATGTGTTTCAAATATGGTTAGCCAGGCCATATGCTTATAAATTATCCATTTGGTAAGGGTACTTAGGCAACAAGTAAGCATTCGGTTGCTTCATCTTCTGCTCTTGCACCAATTGGTGCTGCTTCTACAATGGTTTCTGATTCTAGTACCGGCACAGGTCGGAATTGGTTTTATGCTCTTGCTACTCAGCAGGAATTTGAGGCTTAACCTGATGTCATTACTGGTATGTTACAACTCTTTTGTTATGAAATGTATTATTTGCTTGATCTGGGGTCCACTCTCTCTTATGTGACCCTATTTATGGTTGTGTATTTTGATTTTGATCCCAAGGTTATTTCAAATGCTTTTCTTATTTCTACCCTGGTTGGTGACTCCACGGTTGTTAAAAAACTCTATAGGGTGTGCGTGTTATCTGTTGGTATAGGCAGACTTTGGTGGATTTGTTTGAACTTATCATGATAGATTTTGATGTTATTCTGGGAATGGATTGGTTACACTCTTGTTACGTGTCTTTAGATTGTTGGAACCATAAGGTTGTCTTTAGGATCCCTGGTGAATCGGTTATTAAGTGGGAGGGTGGTTTCCTGGATCTTAGGAGGATGTTTATTTATTTTCTTAGAGCTCAGAGATTAATCTCCAAATGGTGTCTCTATCATCTGGTCTAGTTTAAGAATTCTAACTCGAAAGGTCCTTCTTTACATTTAGTTTAAGTGGTGAATGAGTTTCCTGAGGTCTCTTTGGATGATCTTCCTGGTGTTCCTCCAGATAAGGAGATTGAGTTTTGCATTGATTTGGTTTTGGATAGTTATTCAATATCTATTCCTTCTTATAGAAAGGCTCCAGCTTAGTTGAGAGAACTTAAGAAGCAACTTAAGGATCTTTTGGATAAGGGTTTCATCTTTCCTAGTGTATCCTCATGGGGTGCACCGGTGTTATTCGTGCGAAAGAAGGATTGTTCCCTTCGAATATGCATTAACTATCTACAGTTGAATAATGTGACAGTTAAGAACAAGTATCCTCCCGCAAGTATAAATGACTTATTAGATAAGTTGCAAGGTGCAAAATTATTTTCTAAGATAGAAATTTGATCTGGGTATTATCAGCTTAGGATTAGGGAGGTGGATATCCCTATGATGACTTTTCATACTCGGTATAGGTAATTTGAGTTCCTGGTGATGTCATTCTATTTGACTAATATCCCGGTGGCATATATGAATTTGATTAACTTGGTCTTCAGGTAGTTTCTGGATCTTCTTGTCATTGTGTTCATTGATGAACTCTTGGTGCATTCTAAAAATGAGGTGGATCATTCTAATCACCTCCGTGTGGTGTTGCAGACCTTAAAGAAGCAGCAGTTTTATGCCCAATTCTCTAAGTGTGAGTTTTGGTTGAAGTCTGTAACTTTTCTTGGTCATATTATTTCTAGTGAGGGGAACATTGGGATTCCACAAAAGGTGGTTGTGGTTAAAAGGTGGCCTAGACCCACGACTCCAACCAATACTCAGAGCTTCTTGGGTATGGATAGGTATTATAGACGGTTTATGGAAAGTTTTTCAATGATAGCTGCCCCATTGACTAAGTTGACTCAGAAGAAGGTAAGGTTTTCTTGGTCGGATATTCGTGGGGGGAGTTTTGAGAAGTTGAAGCATAAGCTAACTTCGGCTCTATGTTTGACATTGCCTAAAGGTAATGAGGGGTTTGTGGTCTACTATAATGCATCCTTTGTTGGACTTGGTAGCGCAACTTGGGAAGGTGATTGTCTATGCTTCCATGCATGTAAAGGTACATGAGAAGAATTATCCTACTTATGATTCAGAGCTTTTAGTGGTTGGTTTTTCTTTGAAAATCTGGTGGCATTGTTTGTATTGAGTGGACGTGGAAATCTTTTCTGATCATAAGAGTGAAGGAGAAAGAAGGTAAACCTTCTATAATGCAGAGAAGAAATTCAACCAAGAATAAGTCCAAACAAATGCTTTAGTGTGGAATATTAGATCAGTAAATATGCAAAAAGCATTCACTAGGCTTATTACTTTGCAAAAAAGAAACCAATTTTCTTTAATAGGATTATTGGAACCTTTTCAGCAAAACCACACCATTGAGAAATATAAAAGGAGATTGGGAATGCATTATGCAGTGTCTAGTTCATCAGGGAAAATATGGGCTTTCATTGAAGAAGGTACGGAGTATAGTTTGCTAATAAATGAAGAACAACAGATGGCAATTAAATTGGTGAAACCATAAGCATGCATTATTATAGTAGTTTCATTGGTGTATGCAAAATGCACACAATGGGAGAGGCTCCAGTTGTGGGAATCCATGGAAGATTTAGCACAAATGACCCAAGATCTTTGGGTAGTAGCTGGGGATTTCAATGTAATAGTAAGTGATGAAGAGAAGTTGGGAGGGTTACCAGTTACAGTGAATGAAACAAAAGATTTCATACATTCTACAATCTTTGCAATTTGGCAGATCTAGGATTCAAAGGAAATAAATATACTTGGTGGAATGGGAGCACTGATGAGGAGTGTATATTCAGGAGATCGGATAGAGTATTATGTATTGATAAATTTCAGGATCTTTTTCCAGTATTGGAGGTGGAGTATATGTTGAGGAGTTGTTCTGATCATACACCTCTTAAGATCCATTTTAATACTATTAAGGAACATATTCATAAACCTTTCAGATTTCTGAATATGTGGCTGAAAGAGAAGGCATGTCCGAAGTGGTGAGAGATAACTGGAACCCTGAGGCTATGGGAAATCATTGTATAATGTTTCATCATAAGATTAAAAGGGTTAAGAATGCACTGACAACATGGAGTAGAAAATATTGTGGTAACATCTTCCAGGGTATTGTTACTCTGGAAGAAGTTATCAAGGTTAGGGAGTAACAATTTGAAGAAAATCCTATAGGGCAGAATAGACAGAATTTTTTAAAGCTCAGGCAGAGTTGAATTTGCAATTAAAGAGGGAAAAGGACTTTTGGAGATAGAAGGATGACATGGATTGGTTTAAAGATAGGGAGAAAACACAAAGTTTTTTCACATAGTGGTAAAAGAGAGAAAAATCAGGATGAAGGGATCGAGAATTTAGAATAATGAGGGAGAGTAGATTGAGGATCAACAATAAATAGGACAGAAAGCAGAGAATTTCTTCTAGCATCAGTTTTCAAAAGAGGCAGAGAATGAAGATTTTGAAATGCTGAATGGGTTGCCCACAGTAGTAACTACATAATAGAATGAGGAAATGACCAAGATACCAGATATTCAGGAAGTGAAGGATGCAGTGATGGGATTGAACAGAACCAGTGCAAGAGGTCCAGATGGAATAACTAGAGCATTTTTCCAGGAGGCTTGGGATATTATTGGTAAGGATAATCATGATATGGTTATAGCTTTATTTTATGGGTTTGAATTACCAAAATTTGTTACTCATAAAAATTTGGTATTATTACCTAAGAAGGTAGTGATTAATACCTTTTAGATATAAGACCAGTTTCATTGAGTAATTTTGTGAACAAGATATTTTCAAGAATTATTCATGAGAGAATTAAAACAATCCAGCCTTAAATAATTTCAGAAGAACAAGCAGGTTTTGTAAAGGGTAGAAGTATTGCAGAGAATATTTTAATGGTGCAGGAAATTATTTCAGAAATTAGGAAGAGAGGGAGCATCCCCAATATGGTCATAAAGCTTTACATGATGAAATATTATGATAAAGTAGATTGGTTATTTCTCACAAAGGTGTTAAGCAAGGTAGGCCTTTAGTGAGATAATGATTGACATGGTATATAGGTTAGTGGGATATAATTGGTATTTAGTTTTGCTGAATGGGCAACCAAATGGATTTTTTCAATCCACCAGAGGATTGAAGCAAGGGGATCCACTATCACCTACTTTGTTTATTATAACAGTTGAGCTTATGTCTAGAGCTTTAGAATCTTTAATGCGTACAAAGGATTTAAATCTATTTGGTATGCCAAGAGGTAGGCCTAAGTTGAATCATTTTGCATTTGCTGGTGACATGATTATCTTATATAAAGTTGTTCTTCAAACTATGCCGAAAGTAACTAACACTTTAGAGAGGTATGGGAATATTTCAGGTCAGAGAATAAACAAGGAAAAAAGTTCTTTGTATTTGCATAAGAGAGTGTGTCATAGGGTGGTTGTCATGGCAGAAGTGACTACAGGGAATTTAAGGAAAGAGTTTCCTTTCACCTATTTAAGGTGCCCTATTTTTCACATAAAAAAGGAAAAAGACTACTATCAGGGTATCATGAGTAAGATTAGTAGAAAGCTGCAAGGACGGAAAGGAAAATTGTTATCTTATGGAGGTAGGGCCATCCTTATCAAACATGTTCTACTGAGAATTCCAATGCATTGTTTGTCAGTGATGAACCCTCCTTTAAATATGTTGTCTACTATCCAAAAAATGTTTGCTCTATTCTTCTGAAGCACTCATATTGGAAGAAAAAGTAGACATTGAGTCAAATGAAGCAAGTTGTGTATTCCAGAGGATGAGGGAGGTCTTGGGTTTATAAATATAAAGGATGTTTCAATGGCTTTATTTTGCAAACTACGGTGGAATTTTCGTACAAAAGATTCCTTGTGGAGTAAGTTAATGAAAAATAAGTATTGTAAAAAGTTACATCGTTATGAGTTTGAATGGAAAATAGGATTAGGTTCTCAGGTATGGAAGAAGATATTGAAAGCAGGGGATTTGATTGAGCATCAGATAATATGGAGAGTTAGAAGAGGAAATTCTCATTTGTAGTATGATAACTGGATAAGAGGAGGGAATTTATATACACTGGAGACATAATCTAGGGAATGAGATATAGGTTACCAGAAGGTAAGTGCTTTAATCAAGGATGGAAAGTGGGATGAAAGAGTGATATCTTTGCTGTTTACAGTGGAGATTGCTGATCAAATAATTCAAACAGTTAAGATTTCTAATTGGGAAGGAGGGAATGATATTCCTATATGGAAGCTTGAGGCCAATGGAAAATTCTCTATTAAATCAGCCTGGAACTTTATTATACAAAGAGGTGAAAAGAATTTGATTTATAAAAATATTTGGGTGAAGGGTTTCCCTTTCAAAATGGTATTTCCCATGTGGAGGTTCTGGAATGGGAAGGTTGTAGTAGATGATAATTTGAAGAGATGGGGAATAAAGGTCCTACTAGGTGCTGGTTCTACACCATACCTACTCAAGAAATAACCTCACATTTGTTTCTTAAGTCCGGTACTGCTAATAGGACATGTTCCTTTTTTTTTGTTTTGCAAGAATAAGCATAGCAAGACAAAACATCAGAGAACTTATCATGAAATGGTGGAATGCTAAAGTGTTTGGACAAATTAGAGCATATTATCAAGCTATTCGAAGCTTGATATTATGGGAACTATGGAGGAGAAGGAATAACTCAGAATATGAAAGGAAAATATTTTATACTCATTTGGTATTAGTCAATATACAAAGAAATATTAGACTATTAGTAAGAGTGAGGAATCCAGGAAAATTTTTTCCAATTATGTGGCCATATATTCTCACTGAATTAGAGCAGAGAAGACCTAAACTAAGTGTCATTAAAGTGGAATGGAGATGTCAAGATAAAGGATGGTTGAAGTATAATACAGATTGAACTTCTAAAGGTAATCATGGGGTGAGTTCTGCTGCATTTTTTCTAAGAGATCATAAAGAAGATCTAGTATATACTGAGGGAGCTAAAATTGATGGTACTACAAATACTGAAGTAGAAACATGTGCTATTCTAAAAGCAGCTATTAATTGTGGACATCCCCAATTTAGAAAAGTCATTATTCAAAAAGATTCTTTGTTTATGTTTAAGATATTTATTAAGGAACAAATTACATTAGATTTGAAACATAAGCAAGTAGTTTATCAAGATATAAGGAGGGAAGTGAATCAGTTCGTAGATCATCTAGAAAATACATCGATAGAAAAATGAGATTTCAGCGTAACTTCATTTTAGCAGATGGAATTACAGGGCAGGAAGATTTTACATAGTGATAATCTACAGTGCCTTTACATCAGATTAGAAGTAGCAAGATTATGAGCAGGCTGTAGGCTAAAGATACTACTAGAGACTACAAGTATCAATTCACAAGTTATGAGGACAACAGTTATAACCAAAAGCTAACTAGTCTATACAAATTTAGCCATCGAAAAGGATTCTTGTGAAGGAAGAAGGGTCAAGTGAAGTCCAAGCATCTAATACACCTAGGCACGACTGGTAATCTCATAGTTTTATGGGTTTGAGCATTTTTGTATCTCCATTTATGCTACAATTACAAACAAAATAGAGTTAAGGTGAAGAACAAACAAAAGATAAGAGGAAGTAGAGAGAAGTATACCTGGACATGCAAGCAGATCCAGGAACCTTTGACCCTCAAATCAACACCAAAATCAATAATAATACCCATCAAACATAGATCACAGTTGAAACAACAAAGAGAAATTAATGGAGTAATCAATAAGGGAGAATAAGCTACTCAGTCTAGAAGAATCTTACTTCAAAAAGTTGGTATCAGAACACATCTCTATAATCCAAGGCTCAGCATTGATGATCCACAACATGAACAAGAAGAATTGGAGTTTCAGATGATTTTTTCCATTTTTCACCTGAGAAGCTGAAGGAGAGATGGAAATTAAGGGGAGGGAATGAATTAGGAAATAACCCTAGGAATGGATTTTCTTGTCTGAAGAAATTAAGGATGGGTCGGGTATTTTGTATAATAGGTTGGGCCCTTTTACTTTATAGAATTATGATGGGTTGGTCAATCTTTGTAAATATTATTTTTGTTGATTTTTCATAGAATTATCAATAAAATTCAAAAATAAACTTAAAAAAACTACAGTATGTGTTTACTTAGAAGAAGCAAAATCTCGGGTAGAGAAGATAGTTGGATCTTCTCAAAGCCTATGATATGAGTCTCACTACGCTCAGGTGAATCTAACATAGTTGTTGATGCTCTAAGTAGGTTGTCCATGGGGATTTTAGATCATGTGGATAAGGATAAGTGGGAATTGGTTAAAGATATTCACCGCTTGGCTAATCTTAGAGTTTATCACTTGGACTCCAACAATGGTTGTGTCATGGTACAAAAAGTGGTTTGATTGTCTCTTAGAGCAGAGATCAAGGAAAAATAAATGCCAGGTCTAATCTTAATGAAAATTATGAGTGATGTTGGTGGTCAAAAAATAATGGTGTTTGAGATCAGCTGTGATTATTTCTTATGGTACCAAGAGAAGTTATGTGTTCCTTACGTTGATTGTTTTCGACAAAGGATTTTGGATGAGGCGCATGTATCACATAATATTTTTAATCCCGGTACGACAAAAATGTATCATAATCTCATGGAGATATATTAGTGGAATGGTATGAAGAGGGATATGGCTAATTTTATAGCCAAATATATGGTGTGCCAAAAGGTTAAAATTGAGGACATGAGGCTTGGTGGTTGTATCAGGAAATAGAATTACCAGAATGGAAATGGGAGGTAATCAATATTTATTTTGTTACTGTTCTTCCTCGATCTCAGAACCAATTTTCTTTAGTTTGGGTCATCATGGATAAGATTACTAAGTCCACTCACTTTTTGTCAGTGATGACTATATTTTAGGCTGAGGACTATGCACAGTTGTATCTTTATGAGATTGTAAATATTTTTGGGGTACCTTTTTTGATTATATCTGATTGTGGTACATAATTTTCATCTTATTTCTAGTGGTCTTTTTAGAAAGGGTTAGGGACTGAGGTTAGTTTGAGTACTGTTTTCCATCTGTAGATGGATGGCAGGTTCGTTAGTTACGGGCTAAGTGTATGGCCTTGGTTAAAG
The DNA here is from genome assembly GCF_002878395.1 of Capsicum annuum. Taxonomy (NCBI): domain Eukaryota; kingdom Viridiplantae; phylum Streptophyta; class Magnoliopsida; order Solanales; family Solanaceae; genus Capsicum; species Capsicum annuum. Next base: position 138,592,009 of record NC_061122.1, on the reverse strand, counting down.
TTCTATAGTGGAACCACAAGGTGAAAGAGGCTACATGAGAAGCAGAAATGGACATGAAGTTTGAATATCTATATTTTTTCTTCTCTGAATAGTCAAAAGAAAGGTATGTGTTCTTGATCACATCTCTATTTTTAAACATGGTTAAAGGTTGTATTGATAGTTGATAATGCAAATGAATCATGCTTGTGTTAGATCTACCTTGTTTGCCTTTTCGAGATGAATAATCCTAGTAAGGGAAACTAAAACACCCTGGATTTGGGACCCTTAGAAAATTTCCTGAATTACTAGATTCTGGGCATCATATGACTCATGGTGCCATTCGTATGATGGGTTACAGTTGGTATTCTCTTGGTCGTATATTAACCAGTTCTGGTTGGTGGGTTTGATTTATTTTTGAAATAGTTACTACTTGGGTGGGTATGAGTTATATGGTTGGTGATAGTTCCTTCACTTAATCTGATACTTAGTATATTAACTTAGATCTGAGTACGAGTGGCTCACTATGAGCCATAATATAGGGTATGAGTCGAAGCATTGACTCGTATGGTAGATAGTGGTTAAACTTCTTTTGGTTCTATTATTCCAGGGGTATTATTTAGGGGTACTGATTGTATGGTTGGATATGACTTAGGTTGGGTAAGTCATATGGTGGACAATGTTGGGTCTAAGGGGGAGGCCTAGGGTACGAGTGGTGGGTACCACTCATATTGGAAGGTATGACTAGCATGGGTAGTCGTACCACCTGATGGGAATTTTATGCAGTTAAGTTGAGGGTAATCTAGATATTTCCCCACTTAACCACTTAGTTCCCCACGATTTATATCTCTATTGGGAAATCATTTACCCTATTATTCTAATCTAAAACACTAAGAGACACTCTCTAATTCTCTTTAATATCTTGGGTAAAGAAAGTCTAGGGTTTCATCCAGAGGATCAATTTGGGACTTGTACGAGTGATTTCTCTCCACCATTTTCATAATCTAAGGCATGTACTCCTTCCTCATTGTTAGTTCCAACTAAACGCATGTTTTATACAATGTTTTTATGGCATATTTATTATGTGGTTTTGGGTTTTCAAATGTATATTGGGGTTTTGATATTAAATGCTTGGTTATGGTTTTTCCCTTATTTTAATTATATTTTACCATGCTTTAATGGTGGTTTGGACAGTTGGGTGCATCAGAATAGTTAATTGGTTTTGGAAATACTATGCCCCAACATGTTTGATAAAATGCCTATGATAGTGCTTTTACTATATTATTGGACATTTAATAGAACTATTGCATGGTATACTTGGTAATGGAAACCTAAATGGTATAAATGGTTAACATGATTTGGAATGGTTAAGTGGTAAGGTTTGGTGGTCATGGTTATGGTAAATTAAACTTTCTTGTGGGGTACAAGGGAATCCCCCAAGTAAACATGTTAATGAACAACTTGTGGGGTATACGGTATTCCCTCAAGTTAACTTGATAAATATCAGTGGGTACATAGAATCCCTTTACATACAAAGGTTCGCTAAGGACATTGCTTGCAAGTTATAGTTAGTATGATGATACCACTACTTATAGCCTTGTTTAATAATGATGGAATAATGGTTTGGTTCAACGGTACTATTTTTAACTAGGCAATAATGGCGAGGTATGATAGTTAATCGTGAAGGTGCGAGTCCAATAAACGGACACTGGAAACTGATGTTTGCCAACATGAGGGTTAATCATAGTGACATATATAATACTATGAGGTATATGGGAATCCTCTAAGTATACTTTATAGATGTATCGTGGAGATTGAAGGGTACTCGGGAATTCCCTACTTTTATGGTATCTTCGGTTCATATAGCTACATGCATGAGGGCTCATTTAGGGGGTTACAGTGGATCTATATAGCTCATGAGTGGTTTTAGGATGGTTAAGCTACACATACCTAGGTTAATGGTTTTATAGGAATGCTAAATCCGACTCTTTTTCCCAACAAGGTTATATATATAGAAGTATGGTTTGTATGCATTTGGCTGGTTTAATTGGTTTTATTGGATGGGTTTTTTTTATCCTTATCCCGAGTTCATGCTAGAGTTCTCTAGATAACCCATCTTTGGGTGACTGTATCTCCATGCGATGTAGGAATCGTCTATTTTACTCCTACTTTTTTACTAGATTTGGGATTAGCTATTGGATTGAAGTGGTAAGCTTCCTTATTTAGGAAGGCTACATTTTATTTCATAGATGTCCTTACATACTTTGGTTTATTTATAAATATTGGTTTTGGCTATAGTTGGGGGCATGCCCCAACTAGATATTATTTTTCTTTTGGTTAGAGGCTTTGTGTGACTACTATGGGATCAATGTTGGTGTCAACCTTAGTATTGGCATTAGTATTGGGGATGATACCGTTGGGCTGAATTTATGATTGTTCCATTCTTTTATGTAATGTTATTGACAGGAACTTGTCTTTTTATATTGGTTTGGTTATAGTTATTGGTTTATAGTGGATGGTTGGACTTGTTTGGGTTGTCATGGTTATATAGCTATCTCATAGTCTGGTATTGTATTAAATGTTATCTTTTTACACATTCAGAATCCATTCAACTCAGGATATGAATTTGGATGGTTGGGTTGCATATCAAGGGTCGTCCTCATTCCTGGTTGGACTTGGGATGCCCATTACGATAAGTCCCCAGGTTGGGTGGCGTCACACTAGCATTGGAATATCGATTTTAGGCTAGGTGGACTCTTGATTTAGTCCCGAGGAATCCGAGCTCATTTTGACCTATTGGTCGAAAAGTTAAGAAAATGGACATTGGTTGTGGGACCTACTTTTTATCGAAATGACCTTGGATGAAAATTTTGACTATGCCATTATGTATGGAATGTTGAATTTGGTATGGTAGCATAGTTTTATTCCCTAAACGGGATTCCGAATGAATATTGAGCACTCGGACGAAGTCCATTTTGGAACTTAGAAAAAATAACTTATGCATCAGGCTTGCTGGTGCGATCGTGATCGAACTAGTAGTAAATCACGATCACCATATGCGATTTATGTCTTGGCAGATTGCGATCACAAATGGCTATACATCATGATTGTAAGATGGGATTTACTCTTGCTTGATTGCGATCGTGATGTTAGAGTCTCAAAAGTGACTATATTAAAAGTGATTGTCACGATAGCGATAACTCCATCGTGATAACGACACCTGAGCACTTGGTATTGGTATAACTAGTCCCTTTTTTCCATTCTTCATCCATTTATAATAGAGCTAAAACCCTAAATAGTGTGATAGTTTGGAATTAAATCTTGTGGCTGATTAGTGAGCTTGGCTAATTTTTGTTTATGTGATTATCTTCCAGTTTGTGGTAAGATTTCACCCTTATATGGTAGTTTTTTCTCATTTCTTATTCAAAAATCTCAAAACCTTGGAGGCTTGATTTTGACCCCAAATTAACTCAAATTTTACCAACTTTTTAGGGTAATAACTCCTTAAGCATGAGGGAATGTTGGGTTGGTTTCCAATATGCAATTTTCATAAGTGGGACGCACATGAGATTTTGGTATGATTTTTGAACTCGAACAACAATGTTTAAATATGGGTATTGTTATTCTTGTATTAATGAGTATAAAGTGATTTTGATAGTTTGGCATCTTGCGGAAGCTTCTCGGAAGGGAAAAGTGGTGATTTAGCAGTTCTTGTAAGCTTTCTTCGGCATCAAGGTAGGCTAGGTTTTACCCCTTGTTAGATTGAGATAATTCATAGTGTGTTACCTTGGTCACTTGAGTTTAGGGTGGAATTTATCCTAGTGTCATTACCTTAGGTTGAATTGACTTAGTTGCCCTCTATTGGGAGGAATTGTTATACTAGGGCTAGTTACAACTTATCCAACATAAAATATTTGATTTAGATACCTTCGCAAATTCCATTGTAGAAATTGCTTGGTAAAGGATTTCTAGGATATAGAAGTGAGCTCTTGACCTATCTTAGGCCAAGAATTATCTTCGTTATTGAAGACCTTTTATATGCTTGTGTACATATAGGACATGTTTTTTTGTTGTGATATTGAGATTCCATGTTACTTGATGGTTATGATGGGTTGACATTGGGAGTAACGCTTATAAATTACGCTATGAATAACTTATTGATTAAGCTTATGATGAGCTAACTGAATATGCTATTGAAGATGCCCTTGATTATGCTAATGATTAAGCCATTTATTAGGCTATTGGTTGGGTCATTGGGTATGCCACTGACTTAGTTAGTAGTTATATTAGCGATCATGCTATTGATAATACTAAAGAACATGCTTATTTACTATATCAGCAATTATTCTATTGATTATGAGAGATCATGCTTCGATTATGATTGGTGATCATGCTAAAAATCTAAATTTGCGGTTATGATATTGAATACTCTAATGATTATTCTATTGGCCATGGTAATGATGATATGGTTACCGCTACAAATCCTGATATTGATTTATCTATGAACTATACAAATACCAGTTCAAGTTCAGATAATGACGATAGTATCAATTATTATGCCCAGTTTAAGTTTAGAGGATGACAATGATATTGATGACGATAATTTATGATGATGGTGATGATATTAATAGTGATATCGATGATGATATTTATAATCTTATTATTCATTACACTTACAGTTTTGAGTCCAGATATATACATCATACTTTGATGATATCTTATAATGATATGATGATATTAGGGAGTGACTTCGCCCAAACTACACCTTTAATTAAAGGATAAACTGGTCGTTATAAAATATAGCAACCTAACTATCTTGGGGTCGATCATTCAAGAAATACATCCGAAATATTGCTTGAACTTATTGAATTCAGCAGGCAATACAGAAAGTAAATAGGGGAATTTACAGATATAGTAAAAAGTAACAAGAACTGAATTCTTGAGGTTGTTATAAATATAAGACAAACCCTAGGCTTGTGTTACCCTGGTTTCTAACTCTATAGATACATAGTGAACTATCAAACTATTCCAATACATTGCTTGCAGAATCACATAAGTTATGTACCATCAACTGTCTTGTGGGCTCATTGACTAATTTCACCCTTTAACTTTTGAGTCTTAGGGTATCGCTTTACTAACCATTATCCTGGATCTCATTTTAATTATCGCCTTATAAGAATGAAGTAATTAGATAAAAATCGTCAAAAGTAGATAGTGCAGGTAAGCTTATTTCGTCAATTAACTCCAAATCACAATTGTGATCTTCTTTACTCAATCTCTACCTCCCTCTAGAGTTTGAATGAACACAAGCAAGATTATAACTGTGCAACTGTTAAGAACACAATCGAATTGAAGCAAACCAAAATACATGAAAAAATCTTTATCTAGAATGACTTGGCACTTCCTCTACTTCGTTAATATGCTAGGGTTCGCCCAAACCTAGATGAGGCAATTAGTAGCTCATAGTTGTGAGAAAATTCATGCAATTCATAGACAAAATCATAGATCAATCTCACAATAATGAAAGCAAAAAACCCAAAGTCTCAAGTTGAATTATAGACTGAAAACAAACCAAGAATAATATGATTCCAAGATCAAAAGACAATCTTAGAATTAAAAGATGTTTGTGAATGATGTAAACTTATCCCCAAAGGGCCCATCTAAGCATGCACTAATCAAAAAAAGTAAAAAGGGTATTTATAGATTACATGGCAACCCTAGAATTCAAATCCTAAACAAAAGAGAAAAACTTAACCAAACATACATTATAATGGTTAACAACATCATAGGAGTGTATGTAGATTACATATAAACCCTAAGAAATCAATTCAAAATGATCTGGGAAAAGTGTCAGCGACCTCCTATGGACCCACCTATGGGCCGTAGGTGGTACCTACGCCTGTTAGGTGGGGGCTGTAGGTAGTTCTAAAAAATTGGCTCTCTAGATCTTAATTTCTGACACCTACGGAGCCACCTACGCCCAATAGGTTAGGGCATAGGTGCAAAGGTAACTATTCATTTTTCTGCTTTTTGTTCTATTTTCTTTCGTCTAGCTTCCAACACCTAGTTTCCTACAATATCACTCAAAACACGCATCTAATACAATAAAATAGTCATAAGTACATGCATATTCTCCAAGTTTAAGCATCATAACTGCCATAAAACCATGGAACATCAAGACTCTCAACTTAGAACATTGTATGTTCTCAGGCAATGAAAACACAACAAAATATACAACGATGCTTAACTAAGAGAAATTTATGATTTCTATGGAAGTCTATTATGAAATTTAGCACAAAACACATTACCCTTTCCTATTTTCACACTTCAAAACTAACTTTGTATACTTATGAATTACAATAATAAGGCACAAAGTAATCAAGCTATGGCATTACATTAGCAACAAACAACCACGGATATAATCAAGTTACAGTAGCTAAAAAATTAAATAACTATGAACAAAACCGAAAGCACTCTCACATCAAAGAAGTCCTAATCACTCACATAAAATCATGCATGTCTATGCAGGGACGTATCTAGAGACACACATACTCATAAGAGAAGTTCTAATCAATATGCACAGACTACCATTATCTTACCCTTATTTTCTTTACCAATGTGTTCAAACTGTCAGGTTTGTATCACTGTAGGACTTTACTCAGCCTGTAATGTAGCCTTAGGGGCTTGTATGGTATATATGGGAATTTAGTGAGTACGTTTCCTTGGCACTAAACTTACTTTTTGAGTCTACTTATCAATGAATTTTGTTTCATTCCACCCTTAGTTCTCCATTTATTATTGTTTTGTTGTACATTCAGGTTAGGTTTGGTTTCTATTTTATTCTTTTTCATTTTCAATCACACCTTTCCCTACTTTTTTCCTCTTATTTTACCTTTATTCGTACCCATTGTACATTATGCAGCCCTATAATAGCCACCCTCAACATAGGCGATTCACCTCATTTGAGTTGTGCAATGTCCAAGGAGGACCAGGGACAAAAAAGGTTAATTGTAACAAAAATAGGAATGTCAAAGGTGTAACTAGAAAAATAGAGTATATAGGCTTAAAAATAGGGATAAAGGGATACTAATTCAAACATGAAAGGTAATTTAGTCTAAAAGTGGACTTATTTCAAGAAAGACATATCATTCTTTTCTAGTCGACTATCTTACAACCTAGGCAAGACTAACTAGTCAAGTTCTAGATTCAACATATAAATGGAACTAAGTAGTATCTCTCACAAACGTGGCACAAGGTCACATCACAATCTATTACCTATTCAGTTCATTCAATTGGTATCTATGATTATTATGTCCCTAATCCTACTACTATAACAACATTCACAAAGGTCTCACGTAGATACGCATCATACATTAAAAAAAAGTTGAAGGGGAATCATTTATCTCAAAAATAAACAAAAAACATGTCAAACAAAAAAAATATTAACTGCCCAAGATACTAATATTTCTCCTAGTTAAACATAAAAACTCATGAAACAAAACACAATAATCCTAAACATGCAAGCTCTATTATGAATCGAACTCTGTGGAAAAGAGGCACGGCAATAAAACCCTAAGAGGACATCAAGACCCACAAGCTACTCTACCCTCAACTTAAGACATACATTGCCCCTGATGCATTGGGCCACTAGAAAATAAGACTGTTACAAGCACACAGGTGGTACCATAGGGGCATAGATCTGATGTCAACTATAAAAATATGAAATATTGTACAAATAATACAATATCTTGGGTTGCCTTCTAAGCAACATCTATTTTAATGTCGCAACATGACTTGGCTATGTTGATTACTCAAAATTCACTAATAAGACCATGGTTACATTTATTATTCTAACCCCATCTAGGTAGCTCAAGAGTTGGCCTTTGGTTTTTCTTTTTTCCACTTTAAATTTATGAATTGCACCCCTAATTATTTTTCTTATTTCCTATTATGCTTAAGGGACGGTGGTATAAAATTAAAGGACCCAAGAAATAGATGAGGCATGTTTCACTTTTTGTCCCTTACATGAGAAATGTAATTCTTTGTTTCTTCATCAAAAAATTAAAGAATATTGACATATGTTTCCTCCTTCTTAAACTTTTCTTCGAGTTCAGGTACCTTAGTCAATATCTTACAATCCATACATAATTTGGGAAAATACTTTGAATGAGGTCCAATACTCCCCAACTAAGGAATTATAGTCTTATTTGTATTCCCACATAACTCTTGTATCTCTCTTTAATTGTGACACTTTCCATGAGAGTACGAGCAATTATTGACTCCTCTAATTTAAGCTCTTCAAGTTCACTTTTCAAAAAATTTCCAGTCTCACATAACCCATAACTAAGTTGTTGGGCATTACACACAACAACTTTTTCATTCACCTCTATTTGTAAGTGGTGATATCTATGCCAAACCTTTTAAACTTTTGAATAAGCTCATGATTTTTTGTTTTCAAACTATATTAATGTCTCCATCAGGCTCTTTTTTTGTTCCTATACTATATCTACCATGCTCTTGAAATATCGCTCCATATGAAAAAAATAAACATTAATAGTAAGGATGTCTTCATCATTCAAGACTTTCTCTGGCTAAAATATAATATCAAAAAGAGTTAGCATATGCTAGCATATTACTAAAGAATAATAGAAAAGAAAAAACTGACAACTTTGACAACTCTAATCAGTCAATCTACAATCATATTCCCCGACAACAACACCAAAATTTTGCTATCACCCAAACTATACCTCTAATTAATGGATAAATTAGTCACTATCATAGTATAGTAACCCAACAATATTGGGATAGATCCCTAAGGAATACCTCCAAACTCTTGCTTAAACTTAATTTACCAGGCAATACAAAAAGCAAATATAGGAAGTTGTTGAATGAAACACCTCATATTTGTCCCTTAAAGATACTTAGTTAGAGATTCTGGATAACATACAACTAGAAAGTATTAGTCATATGTTTGGATACGGATTAGGATCCCTCTATTATATGTTGAGTAGTGTGTTTGGGTTGGTTTCTTCCCTAGGTATGACTAAGAATCATACCAATCATATGATAGTGTATGCATGGTATGTTTCCAAGTCATATGGTGTCTTAATTATGGTTTAGCTGATTTTGACTAAGGTACAACTAAGATGGGTATTACTCGTATGTTATGATACATCTTAGTCTTGAGTGGTCATATATTGGTTAGTATGGGGGTACTAGGTAAGGCCTAAAGTATGAGTTAAGGGTACCACTCCTACCCTAGGGTATGGTTTAGGTGTACTCATATGTTAGTAAGTTTTTAGCATTTAAGTTGAGGGCATTCCAGATATTTCCCACCTAAAACCCTTGTGACCCACATATTAAAACATTATGTGGCCTATTAATCTTTAATTAGAAAGATAAAAAACACTCCAAAACCCTCTCAAAACTTCTTCAATAAGATTGGATTCTAGGGTTTCAAGAGGGGCTCATCTAGAGGCTAAAGGTATCAAGTTCTTTCCATAAATCATCTTGTATAAGGCATGTGACTCTCCCCTCATTATTATTTTTCAAATATCAGGTGTTTTATAGTGTGATTATGATTCTTATATAGTGGTTTTAAAATATAAAATTAAAGGTTTGGTTGCATATGATTGAGTAATGCTTACTCTTCGTTTAACTTGTGTTTATACATGTCTTTGGTGATGGTTTACATATGTGGGAGCTTGTTGATTATGGTCTAACAAATAGGTTATGATTAACCCTAATTTTGATGGGTTCACTTTGGTTTTAGTCATGGTAAAGATATGGCCTCAATGTGTTTGTGAAAATGTCTAAGAGAAATAACTACTCACATGTTAAGAGTGTTTTGGACTAAGGCAATGGATTAATGAGTATGAATGATTGGTAAATGACTTTTTAAAGGCCTTGTTGGCCATGCTATGAGTTAATTTGTAAAATTGGTGGCTTTATTAGTTAAAAGGGTTTGGATCCCTAAACATGAAATTGAATTATATTTGAATTAAAGCTTAGTGTAAGAATGCTAATAGAGAATGATTGGTTTGGTAAAGGTCTTAATGACCACAATTTGACTTGAATAGTGAGTGAAACTAAGGCATTGTCCTATTAAAGTGATTGTTTGATAAATGGATCTTAAAGACCTTATGGTCATGTATGGTGTTGAATTGTAGCCTTATTAGCTTGAATTGGTTAAGTAGGTTAGAGTTCTTAAATGTTGAACTAAGTGGATCTGAATGAATGGTCATAGGATTAGTCCTATTGTCAACTAGTAATGGAAACGATGGCTTATGGTTAGAGTCTACTTTCTTAAAAAGATGGCTTGTGGTTAGAGTCCACTTGTCTGATAAAATGGATTGTGGTTAGAGTCAACTTTCTTAATAAAATGCTTGTGGTTAGAGTACACTTGCTTAATAAGATGACATGACGCTAAATTCCTCTTGCTCAATATAATCGGGAAGTTCAAACTTTCTAACCTATGCGAGTGGGAGGTTATAATCCTCAACCTCATGTATCATGATTGGGTGTTTCAAAATGCATGCTGAGACTTTGTTCCCTTTCATGAAACTTGATTTGTCTATATATCTACATATATGCTTATGTATATGGATATGGTTACATATAATGGTTTGACAGGGTTTTGAATAATAGTGCTATTTTATCCTTATACTTGAGTTACATAGTAGCGTTCCAACTACTAACCATCTCTGAATGCTATATCCCAATACGATACAGGGGCTATAGCTTATTCTTCTCTTATTATGTAGTAACCAGGTGTTCAAGTGATTCATGTGTTAACATTGAAGTGGTGAGCTTCCATACTTCAAAAAGCATACATTTCATGGTCTTTCTATCTTATGTCATAGACTTGTTTAAAATTTATTTTTTTGGCTATTACCGGGGGTATGTCTCGATATATTACAAATATAAAATTTGTAGAGGATTTTTAGATGGTTGTGGACTTAGGTATATTGGCTAAGTATATGACATTAATGGATTGAATGTGCATTGATTATCATTTGTTAAAAAAGGTGACCATACAGAATAAGTATCCTCTTCCTAGGATCGATAATTTGTTTGGTTTGGTTCAAGGTGTGATGTATTTCTCTAAGATTGATCTAGGTTGGGTTATCATCAGCTTAAGATTAGAGAAGTGGATATCCCTAAGACTACCTTCAGGACTTAGTATAGTCACTATGAGTTCCTAGTTATGTATTTTGGACTGACAATTACCCTTGCGTTACTTATTGATTTGATGAATAGGGTCTTCTATTAATTTTTGGACTTGTTTTTCATTGTCTTTATTAATGACATCTTGGTCAATTCTAAGAGTATGGAGGATCATACTGATCATTTTTATCCTATGTTTCTAACCTTTTAGGATTATTATTTGTATGTCAAGTTCTCTAAGTGTGAGTTTTGTTGAAGGTTGTAACTTTTCTTTGTCATGTTATCTCTTGTAAAGGTATCATGGTATATCTAATAATATTTGCGGTGGTGATGAAATAGCCAAAACCCATGACTCCAACCAATAGTCAAAGTTTTTTGGGTCTAGTCTATTACTATAGGAGATTTTTGGGAAGTTTTTTGACTATAGCTTCCCCATTGACTAAGTTCACCTAAAAGAAAGTCATGTTCTTATGGTCGGATGCGTGTGAGAATAGTTTTGAGAATTTGAAGGATAAGTTGACTTCAACTTCGATTTTGACCTTGCCATAGGGTAACGATGGCTTTGTAGTGTATTGTGAAGCTTTTTGTGTTGGCTTGGTTGTGTGTTAATGCAGCATGGTAGGGTGGTGGCCTTTTCTTCTAGGAAATTAAAATTTCATGAGAAGAACTACACTTCTCATTACATGGAGTTATTACCCATGATATTAGCATTGAAGATTTGGCGACACTATATTTGTGGGGTTCATGTTGACATCTTTTCTGATCATAAGATCCTTTAGGATATGTTTACTCAGAAGGAGTTAAATCTCATACAAAAGAGATGGCTTGAGTTTCTAAAGGACTATAATATGAGTCTTTATTACCATCCAGAGAAAGCTAACATAGCTATTGATGCTCTTAGTAGGTTTTTTATTACGTACTTAGCTTATGTGGATAAGGATAAGTGAGAGTTAGTGAAGGACATTCATTATTTGTCTAATCTTGGAGTTTTTCTCACAAACTCTGAGGATGGTGGTGTATTTTTGGATCAGGTATCATAGTTGTCTCTTGTTGTTGAGACAAAGGAAAAGCAAATATTGGATCACAATTTGATGAAGATTAAAAGTAATGTGGGTCAACAAAAGGTTGTTGATTTTGCGATTGGTGGTGATGGTATCTTGATGTACAAAGGTAGGTTATGTTTTCTCTACATTAATGAATTAAGGAAAAGGATTATATTCTATTAATCTTGATTCTACGAAGATGTATCATGATATTATGGACTTCTATTGGTGTAATAATATGAAATAAGATATCGCTAGCTTTGTGCAAAATATATAGTGTGTCAACAAGTGAAAGTTGAACACATGAGACTCAAAGGATTTTACCAAGAGATTGAGTTGCCCAAATAGAAGTAGGAGGAAATCAATATAGATTTCTTCATAGGACTTCCCTGGTCTTGGAACCAATATGATTCTATTTAGGTCATTGTGGATAGGAAGATCAAGTCTGCCTCTTACTGGTGAGGACTATTTATGCAATGGAGGATTATGCTAAATTGTATCTTATGGAGATTATGAGGTTTTACAGTGCTCCAATTTCTATCATTTTAGATCATGGTACTCCATTCTCATCTCACTTTTGGAAGTTATTTCAAAAAGGTTTGCGAACTAAGGTGTGCCTTACTACCTCTTTTCACCCACAGATGAATGGACAAGCAGAGAGGACCATTCAGACTTTGGATGATATGCTCCATACATGTGTGATTGATTATGGTGGTAGTTGGTATGACCATTTTCCTTTGATTGAATTCACCTATAATAATAGTTACCACTCTAGCATTGGTATGGCTCCTTTTGAGGCATTCTATGGTAGAAGTTTGTGAGGGTAAGTTGCTTGGACCTGATTTGGTTTACCAATCCATAAAGAAGGTGAAGATGATTCATGATAGGTTTACAACCCCTCAAAGTAGACAAAATTCATATGCAGATGTGGGGTGTAGGGATTTGGAGTTTAATGCTAGCTATTGGGTATTTTTGAAGGTATTTCCCATGAAGAGAGTGATGCAGTTTTTTAAAAATGGGAAGCTTAGTCCTCAGCTATTGGTCCATATTTAATTTTGAAGAGGGTTGGTAATTTTGTCTATCAGTTGGAGTTTCCTTCTAGTTTGAGCTTCATTCATCCGGTATTCTATGTGACTATGTTGCAGAAATGTATATGTGATCCTTCGTTGGTTATTCCCTTTGAGGATGTTGGTATTTTGTACTCTTTATCCTATGAGGAGGTCCCGATGAGAATCTTGGATCAGCAAGTTTGTCTGTTATGAACGAAGGAGGTGGCTTCAATGAAGGTTATCTAAAGGAAACAAAAGATCAAAAAAGCTACTTGGGAGACAAAAGAGGACATGAAGTCCAAGTATCCGTATTTATTTTTTGTTTTGAAAACTCGTGCTTAAGGTATATGTTGATTTTTTTATCTTTGTTATATGTCTTTGTTTTCTAACTTAGTTAAAGATTGATGTGTGATAATGTGTTATCTTGTGCTTGTGCTTGTGCTTTCCATACCCACCATTCGAGTACGAATGATCCAAGTGGGGAAGAATTGAAACACCTTGGCTTTGGTCCCTTAGAAAATTTCATAGTTGGAGATTCCAGACAATATACAACTAGAAGGTACTAGTCGTATGAAAGGGTATGTATTAGGGACCCTCTCTTGTATGTTGGGTAGTGTGTTTGGGTTTGTTTCTTCCCTAGGTATGACTATGCATCATACCTAATGTATGATAGTGTGCGAGTGGTATATTACCAAGTTATATAGTGTCTTAAGTATGGTCTAGATAATTTTGACGAGGTATGACTATGATGGGTACTTCTTGTATGTTAAGATATAACTTGGTAATGAGTGGTCGTATGTTGGTTAGTATGGGGGTCATAGGTGATGCCTAGGGTACGAGTTATGGATACCACTCGTACCCTAGGGTACGGTTTAGGTGTGGAAGTTATACCTACCTGTGATTATTTTTTCAGCATTTACACTAAGGGTATTCCAGACATTTCCCAAACCAAAACCCTTGACACCCATGAATTATAACATTATTTGGCCTTTCATTCTTAACAAGATCAAAAAATCTCTAAAATCCTCTCTAAACTTTCTCAACAAGACAGGAGGCTAGGGTTTCAAGAGGTGTTAATCTAGAAGCTAAAGGGGTCAAGTTTGTTCCATGAATCATCTTGTATAAGGCATATGACTCTCATTTCATTATTATTTCTCAAATATAAGGTGTTTTATAGTGTGATTATTATTATTAAATGGAGGTTTGAAAACCCAAAAAGTGAGGGTTTTATTGCATATGGTTGAGTAATGCTTACTCTTGGTTTAACTCATATTTATACATATTTTTGGTGATGGTTTGCATATGTACATGCTTTTTTATTGTGGTCTAACAAAGGGGTCACGAGTAATCCTAATATTGATGGTTTTCACTTTGGTTTTGGTTATGGTAAAGGTATGCCCTCAAGGTGTTTGTGAAAATGTCTAAAAGAAATCACTAGTCAAATGTTAATAGTGTTTTGAACTAAGGCAAGGGCTTAATGAGTAAAAATGATTGGTAAATGACTTTGTAATGGCCTTTTTGGCCATTCAATAAGTTAATTGGTAACCTTGGTAGTTTGATTGGTTAAAAGGGTTTGGATCCCTAATCATAATATTAAAGTAAGAATGCTAATGAAGAATGAATGGTTTGATAAAGGTCTTCGTGACCACAATTTTACTTAGATAGTGATTGAAACTAAGGCATTGGCCTATTAACGTGATTGATTGATAAATGGTTCATAAAGACCTTGTGGTCATATTTGGTGTTGAATTATAACCTTGATGGCTTGAATTGGCTAAGTGGCTTAGAGTCCTTAAATGTTGAACTGAGTGGATGTGAATTAGTGGACAAAGGGTTAGAGTACCAATTTAAACTAGTAATAGACATGATGGCTTGTGGTTAGATTCCACTTGCTTAATAAAATGGCTTATGGTTATAGTCCACTTTCTTAATAAGATGGCTTGAATTTAGAGTCCTCTCTTTTAATATAACCATGATATTCAAACTTTCTCACCTACGTGAGTGGGAGGTTAGATTCCTCCACCTTATGTATCATGATTGGGTGATTCGAAATGCTTACTACGACCTTGTTCCCTTTCCTGACACTTGATGTATTTATATATCTACATATATGCCTATGTATATGGATGTGGTTTCATATAATGGTTTGACTATGTTTTGAATAACAATACTATTTTATCCTTATCCCTGAGTTACAGCTAGCATTCCAACCGTTAACTATTATCAGACGCTGTATCCCCACAAAATATAGGGACCGGATCTTTTTCTTCTCTTCCTGTACAGTGACCAAGTGTTTGAGTGGTTTGTGTGTTTACATTGAAGTGGTGATCTTCTATACTTCAGAAGGCATACATTTTATGGTCTTTCAATCTTATGTCATATACTTATTTAAAACTTGGTTTTTGCCTATTATCGGGGTAATGTCTCGACAAATTATAAAAATCAAATTTGTAGAAGCTTTGTGGTTAGTTAAGGATTTGGGTATATTTGCTTAGTATGTGAAATTAATGGATTGATTAGACACTTCTTAAGTTATGATTATTATTCTTATTTCCACTATCTTGTTATATGTTTAGAGTTCATTCGATACTAGTAAGGAACAATATGATGGATGGGTTAGGTTAACGGGGCAATTTTTGGTCCTTGTTGGGCTCAATATGCCCACTATGAGATGGCCTTATTTCGGGTCGTGTCACTAAAATAGTGAAAAGTAATAAGAACTAGATGCTTGAGGTTGTAATCAATATAAGAAAAATAGTAGTCTTATTTTCCCCCTGGCTTCTAACTCTGTAGATTTATCACGCACCATCAAACTATTCCAATACCTTTCTTGCACAATCTAATAAATTATGTACCATCAACTGTCTTGTGGAGTCATTGATAGATTTTATCCTTTACCTTTTGAGTCTCAGGGTGCCTATTTACTTACCCTTATCCTAGATCCTCATATAATTATCTCCTTTTGAGTCTCAAATTATTAGATGAAAGATAATTATCTAAAGTAGATTGTAAAGGTAAGCTTATTTTGGAAATTAACTCCAAATCACTATTGTGATCTCCTTTTCCCAATCTATACCTCTTTTTTGGGTTCATACTAAATATAGGAGGAATGCTAACGTGTGCAATGATTAAAAAGACAATTAAATTTAAGAAAACCACAATACAAATAAGAATATTTATCTGAATGAGTTGAAACTTCCTCTACTTTATAAATCCAGCAGGTTCCCATAACCCTACCTAAGGGAATTACCCACTAATAGTTGCGAGATAATTCATGGAATTCATAGACAAAATCATAGAATTTGACTTACAACAATGAAACAAGAAAACCTAAAGCCTCAAGTTGAATAACAAACTAAGAACAATAAGATCCCAAGATCATAAATCAATCTTAGAATCAAAAGATGCTTTTGAATGATGTAAACTTATCCCCAAAGGGTCTATCTAAGCATCCATTAACTATGAAAAGTAAAAAGTTATTTATAGATTACATGTAAACCCTAGAATCCAAATCCTAAACAAAAGAGGAAAACTTGACAAAGCATGCATAATAATGAATAAAAGCATCATAGGTGTGTATGTAGGTTACATGGAAACCCTATGAAATCAATTCAAAATTTTCCAAGAAAAGTGTATCTCTTCCCCTTACGGACCCACCTATAGGCCGTAGGTGTTACCTACGCCCTTTACGTGGGGGGCTGTAAGTAGTCCTGAATAATTGGCTCTTTGGATCTTGGTTTCTGGCACCTATGAACCCACTACGCCTAGTAGGTGGTACCTACGAGGCATAGGGTCTAAGGAAAGTGGTCATTTTTTACTTTAAATTCCATTTTCTTTGGATTAGCTTCCAACACTTACTTTCTTTCTAAATCACTCCAAAAGACATCAAATGTAATAAAATAATCTTAAGTACATGCATATTCTCAATGTAAAAGCATTATAAGTGTCATAAAACCATGGCATATCAGGTTGTGAGATTTACAATAGTGATTCTAGCTAAGTTTGAAAATGAGAAAATGGTTATAATATGGTATGATATGAATGAATTCTATTGATAACATACTCAGTTGATTAATTGTGATTAGTTGATAAATGATGATTAGTTGACAATTGGTGGTTAGCTGATAAATGGTTACTAATGGGTAAATGATAGATATGGTGTGACATGGCATGGAAGAATTCTAGTTTCATCTTGAGAGTTGATAAATGACAGTGGTAGGTTATACTATCTTATTTGTACCTTCCAGAGTTATGGAGGCTTGCGATGGGCTATTTACTTTTTCGCACTAATTGACTTCTGGGGATAAATTTTTTAGTGATGATTGTATGTGTTGATGCTTTATGTTATGTTATGTTATTATTCTAGTTTACTTACTTATCTATGCACATTGACATTGTAGTAGTTATCAATGCTACCACTTTATCATGACTTAGATACATTATCTTTCATTTTCAAATACTTATATCATGATTTAACTTAGTCTGTTGATGATGACTACTGAGTCCCCATATTTTGGTACTTATACTATCCTTCTTTATATTTTTTGTGCATATTTGAGCAGTAGTTGTCGATGTTGATTGCGAAGTTCATGCTATGTTAATATTTGGAGATAGGGTAAACTCTTAGAGTCAGAGTCTCCCATTTTCTTCTATCCTACTTATGTCTAGTCTTATATTTTAAGATAGATTGTATGGACTATTTTAGATACTTTGGTTGTATTTATAGTTGATCTTGTTTTGACTCTACTAGATCATGGGATGCTATCTATGTATTGACTATATTTTATCTATTCGTAATACCCTATTTTATTTATAAGTTGCACTTGTTGATTTTCACCTTAAGGGCTTTTTCTACCAAGTTAACCCATTGTGTTTAGATCTAGGCTATGGTTTGTCTTACCTACTAGCGGGATAGAGTAGGTTCCATCATATCTCATCAATTGGATCATGATAGATATGAACCCAATTTCCCTACTTGTTTGAGCTTTCACATACTTCTTAATTTTGAACTTTTTATACATTTAGAGTTTTCATATAGTTGTCCTGAGACATTTATAACTTCTTGGGTCTAACAGTTCAGTCGTCGGGAAGTGTTTTGGGTTTTTATAGTTATTTCCCTATTTTAGAGATTTTCTTATTAAGGATAAGGACTTCGTCATAAAATTTAGGTAAACATCCTTAGATGCCTTTCTTATAGTTACATTAGCTTTAGAGCATCGATTTTATGCTAGGGGGCCCTTGTTTTATGTCTCGAGGCTTACAAACTTGTTCTGGGCAATTAGGTGGATGTTATCTAAAACTGACCCTTGTTTATGGGCCCCACTATTTATTGAAATGACCACAGATGGAAGTTTTGAAGGTGGGATGCCAAATTTAGAACAACATAGTACATTAGTATTCACAATAATCCAAATGAATCTCGAGCGCTCGGTCATAATATTGGCAACTTAGCAAATTTGTTGGTACTAGTGTATCTAGTGAAGGACAAAAATGGCTTTTTGCATTCGCATGTCCTTGGTTGTATTCACTAGGGTCAAGGTCTTTGACCTTCATATTTATGGGATTTCCTTTGCAATTGTGGTAGACCGACAACATTTGTAAAGGTCTGTTGGGTCGGCACTCACATTCACAAGAAGGATCCCATGTTTATGATGAAGGAACCATGTCAATATTTACATCTTTCTCTATCATAATTTCTAAGTACAAAACACCATTACAGGATCCTTGATCTTTGAAATTATAGGAAATTTTATAGTGGAGATGGGATAGCTTGGGACGTGTTTATGAGAGTTATATCATCATTATTACCATATATTTCTGCTTAATTTCTAGTTTAATTCTCTGATTTAGTTTTTAGTTTTAGAATAATTTTGGGAGATTAGATGTTTATTTGGACTCAGATTTCACCCAAATTTTAGGGTAAATGAGCTGTGAATTGAGAGTGACACTAAAACAATTTTAATTTTATGATTTTGTGAGTGGGAGTATATGGGATTTTTGGTCTAATTTTTTACCTAGAGAATTTATACACAAGATAAGTATAAATATTATTAACTTAATACGTAGATCATTATTTTGATAATGTGGTAGTCGTGGAGGATTCTTGAAAGTGAAAAGTTCCCGAGTAGAGGATTTTTTGTGCTTTTGATGGTGTCCAGCTAAGCTAGTCTTACTTTTTTTTCTAGATTGAGCTTCATTATAGTATTATTATGGTTTTGTTCTAGCAATAGGTGGGTATTTATGGCTCAATTATTATTTTAGTATTTATCAGCTTATTTAGACAATTAGGGATTTTCGATAGAATTTGGTCCTCTCTCCCTTATTTTAGTTCAGGATGATCCCTTAAGTCTAGAGTTAGTATACATAGTGCCTTTAGTTGGGATTTAGATTCTTTAGAATAGGTTCGAGTAGGTGCTGTCCTTATGACTAGGTTTTGGGACTAATAATTGGCCTCACTAGCTTTGTAGAAGCGTAGACGCTTATAATAGTTCCCTTTGACTTATTGTAACCCCTACGCAAATCCTTCGGATAGTCTTAATGTTTTAGACTAGATTAGTTACCTTTTATATTGATTATTTGACCCTGTTACCCCAGATGGTGTAGTATTCAACTTTGATTGGTGCCTACACTTTGTAACTTAGACCCTCCATGCTTTATTTGATTGGTCGACTAAAATCAGTAGTTATCATTAGTGCATATGAGAAAAAACTGCTAATACAAGAATATCTTGGCGTATATCTTATTTAGTAGTCTTGGTTAAAGTTTGGTACTTGGTACGTTCTTTCATATATGTGTGGAACCTACTAGCATAATGTTACACATTATAAGTTCCAATTCATGTCCAATATCAATTATACTTGGAGTCTTCTAGTTTGGGTTCAGAATTTTGTAAGACTCAGAATTATGATTAGAGAGGAGTTTAAGATAAGCTTTTATAAATTGTCTCACATTATGTCTATTATTGTATTGATTTCATCTTAAATTAGTGTACTCTTTGTTTTTCATCCACCTAGCTTATAGGGGCCCAGTTGGGTTATTCCTTTCCTGTTTTTGCATTTTGGTCTTATGAAGGAATAGTTAGATTATAGTTAGACTTTAATTCCATTTTTTGACTTTTTTTATCTTGTATGTATCACATCCAATTTGTATGCTCCATTATTTTCCATTTATACCCTTTATTCTTATCTTTAGTCTACATTTTTGCAATTTGTTATACTTTTACTCTAATTTAGCTTGGTCAGCCAATGATTCCGACTTAGTTTCAATGGTTTTTTAACTTATACTACACTTTTGTATCTTTTCCCTAATGTAGATCTAAGTACGGGCCACCGCCATTAATGTCATCCTCGAGTTTGTTACTAATTTAGAGACAGGGTGAGATTATAGAGTTTAGAGCTGATTCTTCTTCATCTTCTATTTTAGGAAATTCTTTTTGCGTATTACATGATAATATATATGAGATAATCTACTACACAATTTTGAATTAGTGGCTTTTGTACTGGTCTTAGGGGAAACTCTTTTTGTATATTTTTGTTTGTTTTCCCTTTGTATAGTACATTCACATGTATATATGTCGCTGTCTTTTGCTCTGTAGTTCTTCCATTATATTCCCATTCTTTATTCTTCTATCTTCCGCTAGTTAGCCCGTTACTTATCTTTCTAGTTTATGGATTGGCTTACGTACTGGTGGAATAAATGAGGTGCCTTTGGAACTTGAGGAATTGGCTTGTGACTCTTCATTATTTGAAACATTCTCCCCTTTCTACACTTCCTCATTTGAAGCATCAGTAAAATAGGGTAGTTGAATGGCTTAAAATTATCTTTCTACTCCACAAACTGGACATTATCTATATCGATTAGTGGTTAGGCATCAGATGATTTAGCCTTTTTATTCAAGTGACTTGGCAGGTTAAGGATATTTTAAATAATTTGGTCTAATTATTGTATAATTTTAGTTTTGTCATCTAGAAATATGGTGGTCATATCTGCAAGAGCATAGTAAAAATACCAATGAAATCTTATTTATGAAGCTTATTTTGCGAGCCATGATTGACTCACAACTTCCTTTTCATCAACGTCAACTTCTTCCAAAAATTCATTCACATTTTTCGGAGGTTCAATATTTTTATTTGCTACATTTTTTTCTTACATATCATTACAAGATTCATCCTTGTCCATTATTTCTAAGATTTCAAACATAAACTTTTCCCTGGTTCCTTATTTCTTTAGTTTGCTCCCACAACAATATAGTGTACTCTAGTGTCTATCTCATAAAATTATTCATCTGAACCTTATATTCCATATCCTCCACTTTATTAATATTGTCAACATCATAAACAAAATAAGAATAATAATAAGATATTGAAGATGAGGAATAAGAGTAAGGACACTCATACCAATGACCATTCAACACCCACATAAACTACAAAAATTTTGACCAAAGGATTTGGTAGATGCGCACAACCTTCTCATATGAAAATTATGACTATTTATATTAAATCGGGGTCCTCAATAATATGTACACAATGTACCAATAAAAAATACTCATCACTGAACCAATTTCTATTCCAAGATGCCATAATATTTTTTAAATTTTTTTCTTTAATAAGTACAAAATAAGCTAAGAAAATGAAACTAAAACTAAACTAAACTAGATAAAAATAACAAGTTTAAAGTATAAAAATAATTAATTTCACATTCACGAGCAATAATGCAAAAACACTTGCTTTGATCAAATGTACACATAAGTACACGTTGTCATACAAGTAATTGTCACGAATCAAATACTTATGTCATGATGGGGCCTACTATAACCCACCAGTAGGCAAGAGAAACCCATAGTTTGAAATGAATAGTAACGAACTAGCCAAATAGATAAAGGAAACATGGGGAATATAGTTAATAAAGTATCAAATACATAATATAGTCCCAAAACTAGGTGGTATCAATACAAGAGCTTCTAATGTAAGAAGGATACAAAAGAGCTACTAAATGGATATACAAATACAACCATTACTAAATACAACATAGAGGATAGTTTAGTACATAAGAGGGAGGAAAGAGATTCTCCAAACATTTCGAGCTTACTCTATGTCTCAGAACAATGGCTACTCCACATGACACACATCAATGACAATAACCCGTACTATAATCTTCAGGCTGCAGAAGTGTAGTATGAATACCAAACATATGGTACTCAGTAGGAAACTACCAACTGAGCTACAAAGATAATAAAGATACATATAACATATAAACAGAATGAAAACTACACCAATATGTCCACAATCACATAATAAAGTTAGTGGGATAGTAGGGGAAACTATTCTACTCATAGCTAATAAACTAATATAATAAGGCTAAAGAAGTATCAAGGATAAACTATCCTATTCTATCCATATTCAAGAATCCCAATACTATACTGTATATCCCTAGAAAATATACAAATAAAGGGCAAAAGAAAGATATATAATGGTATACAAGGCCAAGGAGTGAATATACAATCTGATTAAACAAAGGAAAGGATATATGGTGATACCGTAGATACATATAGCTAGATATACAAACATACATATATATATAAATGAGATCAACTTGATGTATAGCCTAAGTTATTAGAGTAGAATTTTAAGATCTCACAATCATAGCAGGAACTAGTACTAGATACTCAAAGTTTCTGACTCATACATCTAATCATGAGTTAATCATTCATAACAATGAAATCGAAAGATAGAAAAGGCCATAATCATACCTCAAATCTCAATACTGAATCAATAACCAATCTATCAAAAACTAACAATAACAATAATAATAACAATATCAATGACAATGCGAGTAACTGACTAGTCAAACAATCAATACCTAGCCAAGCCTTTTAGTACCACAACCGCACCAGGCTTAGAAGGTTAAATCAATGTACAATATACTAGAAAGCATAGTTATCAGCTATACTGATGCTCCCTAGGATTTGACCTTATAATTTCCTCGAGCCTTGAGCTTATTATCCTGGGGATAACCCATCCTATGAGTCATACAATGTGGTTACTAATCAAGTTACCCTAGCTGTAAGTTAACTAGTGTGTTATTGTCCAAGTCTTGTCTTTTCCATAAGAGACTCCTCATGAGTCATATAATCATGTGATGAGTGGTTAAGGTCCAGTCCTATATTGTCTAGTGTCCAAGTCCTTGGTGTTCTATGTTGGTCACGATTAGACCATACGAGTCGTATGGTCAGCGACGAGTGGGACTAAAAACTCATGAGTTGGATAGTATGTGGTTTTAAATTCTCTATCTTGGTGATGATTCAATGGTATGAGTCGTAAGTTGTGGTGATGATTTAATGACTTTACTCGTAACCAATAACGGGATTTTTTCAACTTTAAGTTGGGGGTAATTTGGACATTTACCACCAAAAAAACTTAAGATCCCAAATCTTATTACACCTTGGGGTCATTTATTATACCCTTTTTCAATATCAAAAACTCTCCAAAACCTCTCAAGCAATATGGGCTATGGTTTCTTCAAAGTGGTCATCTAAGAGCTTAAGGATCAAATTCTCTCCGTGAATCTTCAAAACTCAGGCATATGACTCTTACTTCATTGTTAGTTTACTATAATCATATGTTTAAAATATTGTTCATGGGTCATTAATGGTGGTTTTAAAAATCAAGGTTAAGGGTTTGATTAAATATTGTTGGGTATTGCTTTTAGAAGATTTAATTTATTAGTATGCATGTTTTAATAATGGTTTTACACATGTGAGTACATTGGAACAGTGGTTTAAGTAAGGGGTCATGTTTAACCCAAAGTATGATGGTTATTGGATTTGATAATGGTATTTTCTCAACCTATTTTTTAAATTATCAATGAAAATGATCTCGTCACATAATGAATCGTGTTTTGAACTAAGGCATTGACCTATAAATATTAATGGTTTGGAAATGGCTTATGAAAGACTTATTTGCAATAAATTAATTTGCAACACTAAATGGGTATGAGACCCTAAAGAATGGATTGAATTAACATCTTAGTTAGACAATGGGTTCTAGTCCCAAGATGATTAATAATGGTTATGGTATATTATACTCTTGCAAGTGGGGTTGGTATGATAATACCAATGGGATGCCTTTGGTAAATAATTGGATTAATGGTTGTGTATGTGTAATGAATGTTGTAATTAGTCTTAAATAAGGATTTCTAGTCGTTCTGTGAAAGTAGAGTCCAAAGGACTAACAATAAAAACCAACAAGCTAGCGTGGGTGTCTCTTTGACCAAAAGGTTTGAGTTATTTGAATGGATATATGAATTAATGGTTTGACTTATCCATATTGTATACACTAGTGATTAAGTCATCTTAACTATGTCGGGAGGTTTAATTCACCCATAAAAGTATATAATGATATGGATATTCTCTTATTTACGAAGCTACACGCACTGAGGCATTTCCAGCTAAGGAAGAGCTAGGCCAATATAGCCTGTGGGTGCCTTGTATATGATGGATATGCTATACAACTCAGGTTATGTTTTTTGAAGTCCATGCTAAGCCTTGTTCCCTATCCCACAATATGGTATTGGGTGTGTATATATATATATATATATATATATATAACTCAAATAATATTATGCATTAGATGTTGTATTGGTTTTGGACTGTTATCATGGCATTATTTTATTCCTCTATCATTTAGTTACATGCTAAAACTCAAACTGCTAATCATATTCACACATTGTATGCCTATGAAATACAGGTACCGAGACTTCTTCTACTTTTCCTGGATAGTGACCTAGTGTTTGAGTTAGATCGTGAGTTGACATTGAAGTGGTGGACCTCCATACTTCAAAAGATTTTATTTTGTGGTCTTTATTTCCTATGTGTTAGACCTTATTTAGATGGGCATGTCCAGATATTTTATTAATTTCAGTTATGTAGAGGCTTTGTTACTTTACAGTGGACTTGGGTAGTTTGGATAGTTGTTTGGTGATAAACGGTTGTCCGATTACCAGTGGTTTCTATAGTCTTATTATTAATTGTTAATATTTTTAATTTATGCTATCTTTTTATATTTTCAAAATTCATCCAGCACTTATGATGGTTATGCTGACTAGGTTAGATGAAGGGGTGATCTCTAGTCCACATGGGACTTGAGATACCCATCACGGCTACGGCCTAGTTTGGGTTGTGACAAGGTTGGTATCAGAGAATATGTTAATGGACAATTGTGTGTCAAAAATATCGTGTTAAGTGAAGTCTCTTTTATGGGTGTGTAGAGCACCACACTTATTAGAGAGAGGCTATAAGGCATTTAGGAATGTTTTCCATTCTTGTTAAATTAATTTTTGGCTATAGAGTCTAAGGTCTTGGATCCTTCTAATTTCTGTTTATTCATCTTTTAGATCATGCCACCAAGAAGATCTGATGTCCATGGAACTACTTATGTCCTTTATGAGGACAATGTGGACGAAGCTTACTTGACTTCTGGAGTCCAAACTCAGTCAAGGGTCGCAGTATCTAAAAGTCCTCATGGAGTCCTACCTTCCCCCACTGATCCTACTTTTAAGAGAGATATTCATACTTAGTCACCATAAGAGGAGGTTACTGATGCAGAGTTCTACTACTTTATTAGCGTGTTAACCCAATTTGTAACATCTTAATCACAACAGTCGAGTTTTGTTAGTTCTACTATGGGTTTATTTAAGGCTACTAGAGTTGGCTAATTTTTAAGGATATATCCTCTAATATTTACTAGTACTAAGGTTGAGAAGGATCCTCAATGTTTTATTAATAAGATAGAGAAGATATTTTAGGTTATGCATGCTTCGAAGGTCAAAGGTGTAGAATTTGCTGCCTACAAACTAAAAGACATCGGATACTAGTGGTACAAAGAGAGGGAATAGTCGAGGGGCAAAGATATTATTCTGCCTTATGGGATGATTTTTCTAGTGCATTTTTGGATCGCTTGTTTTCTCAGAAGTTGAGGTAGGTGAAAGAGGAAAAATTGGTTAACTTGAAGAAAGAAAGAATGACAGTCAAGGAGTATACCTTGAAATCCCTGATGAATGACTTGGTGTCCCTTCTGATAGGGAGATTGATTTTTGTATCGGTGTCCCCTATATAGAATGGCTCCAACTAATTGAAGAAACTCAAGGAGAAGTTAAAATACCTCTTAAATAAAGGTTTCATCCATCCTGGTATATCCCCGTGGGGTTCACTTTTCTTGTTCTTGCATAAGAAAGATGGTTT
The DNA here is from genome assembly GCF_002878395.1 of Capsicum annuum. Taxonomy (NCBI): domain Eukaryota; kingdom Viridiplantae; phylum Streptophyta; class Magnoliopsida; order Solanales; family Solanaceae; genus Capsicum; species Capsicum annuum. The sequence continues at coordinate 138,565,538 of NC_061122.1, read as the reverse complement.
CCTTCGAATGTGTATTAATTATCCAAAACTAAATAAGGTGACAGTTAAGAATGAGTATCCACTTCTGAGAATTGATGATCTCTTTGATCATCTTCAGGGTGCCAAATTTTCTATAAGATTTATCTTTTTCCTGGGTATCATAAGTTAAAGATTATAAAGGTGTATATCCCCAAAACAGCTTTTCAAATCCGGTATAGGCATTTTGAGTTCTTGCTGATGATGTTTGTCTTGACCAATACCCCTTCAGAATTCATGGACTTGATGAATAGGGTCTTCTATTAATTTTTAAATTTTTTCATGATTGCATTCATTAATGATATTTTGATATTCTATAAGAGTAAGGGGGATCATGCCTATCACCTCCTTTTGGTGTTGTAAACCTTCAAAGATCAATAGTTGTGTGCTAAGTTCTCTAAATGTGAGTTCAGGTTGACTACTGTAACTTATCTAGGTCATGTTGTGTCTAGTGAGGGGATCATAATGGATTCACAGAAAGTCAGTATGGTTGAGAAGTGGCCTATACCCACGAATGCAACTGATCATAATGGATTCACAGAAAGTCAGTATGGTTGAGAAGTGGCCTATACCCACGAATGCAACTGATATTCAGAGCTTCTTGGGTTTAGTCAGTTATTATAAGAGGTTCGTGGAAAGTTTTTCTTCTATTACTGCCCCTTTGATGAAGTTGACTCAGAAGAAGATGAAGTTCTTATGGTCTGATGCTTGTGAGGGTAGTTTTGAGAAGTTGAAAGATAGGTTGACTTCAGGTCTGATCTTGACTCTACTTGAGAGTACCGAGGGTTTTTTTTATCTATTATGATGTGTCCTGGGTTGGTTTGGGCAGTGTGTTGATGTAACATTGAAAGGTGGCTGCTTATGCCTCAAGATAGTTTAAGGTTCATGAGAAAAATTAGCTGACTCATGACTTGGAGATATTGGTTGTGGTGTTTGCATTAAAAATCTAGTGTCACTATATGTATGGGGTTCATGTTGATATCTTTACTGATCATAAGAGGCTGCAGTATATGTTCACTTTGAAAGAGTTTAATATCAAGCAAAGAATCTGTCTTTAGTTGTTAACGAACTATGATATAAGTCTTCATTACCACCCAGGTAAGGCTAATGTGGTTGCTGATGCTCTAAACAGGTTGTCCATAGGAAGATTGTCAAACGTGGATAAGGATAAGCAGGAATTGGTGAAGGATATTCACCATTTGGCTAACCTGGGAGTTCATCTCTTGGACTCTGAGGATGGTGGTATATTTGTGCAACAGGTGGCACAATCATCTCCTTGTTCTAAAATAAAGAAAAAGCAGATAATAGACCCTCTCTTAATAAAGATCATAGATGTTGTGGCTAAGCAGAAGGTGATGGCCTTTGAGATCGATATTGATAGGATTTTGAGGAACCAAGAAAGGTTTTGTGTTCCTAATATTGATGGGTTGCAAGATAGGATTTTGGTTGAGGCCCATGAATTGTTGTATACAGTTTATCCTAATTCAATAAAGATGTATCATTATCTCACGAAACTATATTGGTCGAATAACATGATGTGGGATGTAGCCAACTTTGTGGCTATGTGTATGGTGTGTCATCAAGTGAATATAGAGCACATAAAGCCCAGTGGGGTACTCAGAGAAATTGAACTACCAATATAGAAGTGGGAGGTAATTAATATGGATTTCATTATCGATCTCCCGCGGTCGTGTAATTAGTATGACTCCATTTGGGTAATTATGGATATATGACTAAGTCGGCTCACTTTTTGCTGGTAAGGACTAATTATTCTGTCGAGGAACATGCAAAGTTGGTCCTTCAGGAGGTTTTAAAGTTGTGTGATGTTCCTATATCGATCATTTTAGATCATGGTATTCAGTTTTCATCGCATTTCTAGTGCTTTTTTCAGCGTGGTTTGGGGACTAAAGTGAGCCTTAGCACTGAGTTTCACCCACAGGCAGATATTCAAGCGGAAAAAACCATTTGGACTTTGGAAGATATGTTGTGATCTTGTGTAATTAATTTTTGTAGTAGTTGCTATGACCACCTTCCTCTCATTGAATTTGCTTATAATAATAGTTACCATTCTAGCATTAGTATGGCTCTATTTGATGCATTGTATGAAAGGAGGTGTAGATCTCCTATTGGGAGTTCGAGGTTGGTGAAGTGGATATGTTTTGCCCAAATTTTGTTCCCCAAGCTATTGAGGAGGTGAAGGTGATCCGACATAGGCTTAAGATCACCTAAAGTCGCCAAAAGTCCTATGCGGACGTAAGGTAAAGGGATATGGAATCTGAGGTTGGAGATTTGGTATTCTAAAAGGTGACTCCCATGGGGGAGTTATACAATTTGGGAAGAATGAGAAGATCAGTCCCCGGTATGTTGGCCCGTACATAGTTTGGAAAATGGTTGGTAATATTGCATATGAGTTGGAATTGCTTTCTAGCATGGGTCCCATTCATCCGGTATTCTATGTGTCCATGTTGCTAAAATGCATGGGTAATCCTTCATTGGTTGTTTCCTTGGTGAACATGGATATTTTGGATTTCTTATCTTATGAGAAGATCCTTGTAAAGATCTTAGATCGGTATGTTGGTCGGTTGTATAGGAAACACGTGGATTCAATAAAGGTTCTATAGAGGAACGACAAGTTTGAGGAAGCTACTTAGGAAGCTGAGGAGGACATGAAGTCTAAGTATTCGTTCCTATTCCCTTTTCCAGAAATTCATGCTTAAGGTATGTATGTTCTTAACTTCCTTTTTTTCTATCTTTGTTAAAGGAAAGATTGATTTCCTTGGTATCTTTGTTTTCTAACTTAGTTAAATATAAGAGTAGAGATATTTGGGGTTTAATCATCCTAGTCAATGCCCTATCCTATCATCCAAGGAAGAATAATTCTATGTAGGGAAAACTGAAATGCTCCAAGTTTTGGCCTTGAAATTTTCTCAAGGCTTGAGCTCACTGTCCTGGTGATGACCCATTTTGTGAGTCGTATACTATGGTTAGAGGTCAGGTTACCGTAGTCATAAGTTAAATAGTGAGTTATTGGTTGGTTCTATCTTGGCTACGGGAGACTCCTCATGAGTTTTATGATCATTTGAAGAGTGGTTAGGGTCTAGTCGTATATTGTCCAGTGTCCAAGCCCTTGGTGTTCTGTGTTGGTCATGACTAGACCATACGAGTCAAATGGTCTAGTAACAAGTGGGATTATGAAAACGTGAGTTGGATAGTGTGTGGTGTCCAATTATCTATCTTGGTGACTACTCAATGATATGAGTCATAAGTAGTGGTGATAAGTCAATGGCTTGACTCGTAACCAAAGGTGGGATTTTTTAAGCTTTAAGTAGGGGTACTTTGGACTTTTCCCACTGTAAGCCATTAATACCCCATGTCTTATAACACCTTTTGGTAATTCATTATACCGTTTTTTAAGATTAAACTTTCTCTAAACTCTCTCTAAAACCTCTTAAGCAAGATTGGGCTAGGGTTTCTTCAAAAGGGTTATCTAAGACCTTAAGAATCAAATTCTCTCTGTAAATCTTCATAACTCGGGTATGTAACTCTTCCTTCGTTGTTAGTTCACTAAAATCATATGTTTAAAATATTGTTCATGAGTCATTAATGGTGGTTTTAAAAACCAAGGTTGAGGGTTTGAATGAATATTGTTGGGTATTGCTTTCTTATTATTTAATGAATGATTATGTATGTTTTAATAATGGATTTGCACATCTAGGTGCAATGAAATAGTGGTTTAACTAAGAGGATATGTTTAACCCTAAGTGTGATGGTTTTTCGTTTTGATAAAGGTATGCTCTCAACCTGTTTGTGAAATTGTCAATGAGATTGATCTTGTCACATTATGAATTATGTTTTGAACTAAGGCATTGGTGTAGGAATGTTAATGCTTGGTAAATGGTTTATGAAGGCCTTGTTGTCCATAAATTAATTTTAATCACTAAATGGGTTCGAGTCCTTTAAGGATGGATTGAATTGACGTCTTTGTTAGACAATAGGTTCAAGTCCCAAGATGATTAATAATGGTTATAGCATGTTGGGTGCTTGCAAGTAGGGTTGGTATGATGATACGAGTGGGATGCCATTGGTAAGTAATCGGATTGATGGTTGTGTATATGTAATGAATGTTTTAATTGGGCTTTAAAGAGAGGTGCATAATCGAGCCATAAAAGTGGAGTCCAAAGGACCAACACTGGAAACTGCGCTAGCCGGTGCAGTTATCTATATCACCAAGAGGTTTGAGTACCCCAAATGGATATATCAATAGGAGGTTCTATTCCTCCATATCGTATACATTGTTACTTTAGTCACCTTGACTTTGCTGGGAGGTTTGAGTCCCCCATAAAGGTATATATGGATATGGATATGGATATTTTCTATTTCGTGCAACTATATGCTCTGGGGCCCTTCCAGCTAGGGGAGTGCTAGGACCTTATAGCTTGTGGGTGCCTTGTATATGATGGGTATGCTACACAGCCTGGTTAACTTTTTCAAAGTTAATGCTAAGCCTTGTTTCCTACCCCAACATGTGGTATTGTATACATGTATATATATATATATATATATATATTACATGATATTATGCATTGGATTTTGTATTGGTTTTGGATTGCTATCGTCGAATTATTTATTTCCTCTATCCTCGAATTATATACGAGCGCTCCAGCCACTAACCGTCTCTGGATGCTTTATCCCCATGCGATGAAGGCACATAATCTTCTTCTACTTTTACTGGACACTGGCTAGGTGTTTGAGTTAGTTTGTGAGTTGACTTTGAAGTGGTGAGATTCTATACTTCGGATGGTTTCATTTTATAGTAGTTATTTCCTAGGTCTTAGACCTTGTTTAGACTTTGTTTTGACTACTGTCAGGGGTATCTCCTGACATTTTATTGATTTAGATTTTATAGAGGCTTTGCTGGATTATTGTGGACTTGGGTTGTTTGAAAGGTTGTTTGGTGACTAACGGTAGTCTGATTACCGATGGTTGGTATAGACTTATCATGAATTGTTAATAATTTTAATTTATGCTATCTTGTTATATATTCAGAATTCATCCGACTCTTAAGATTGTTATGCTAACTAGGTTAGGTGAAGGGCGGTGGTCTCTTGAAATACTCCGTCCTAATCTTAGCTTGATCCAACTTTTAATTGCATGCATAAGGGGCTTAAGGCCTAAAATTTGCACTAAGTGTTGGGGACTTAGTCATATTTAACACCTTTAACTTTGAGGGTTTTTATTTTTGTCTTTTCGACCATCAAATGTTGGTTTTTGAGTTGATTCATGTTCAAGGATGTAAGAAGTATACTCGGAGAAGTTTTAGATTTTTCGGACAAGGTTTGGGACATGTTTAGATCATGAAACCAGCGGGTCATCATGATAAGCCCGCATTGCGGCTCTATTCCTATTCTCATACAAATCACGTCACAGGGAGGGAAATGAACGATCGTGATAGGAATGATTCATGGTAAGCCTATTGCGTCTAATTTCAAAATTAAATAACTGAGGGGCAATTGGGTCTTTTCCCTCTTATTCCAATTGTTCATATCATGACTTGGGGCATCAATTACGATATTATTAGCCCTTATTCTCCACGATTCTTCTTAAAAAAAACCTCTTCTTCCCCCAAGAACAAGAATTCAATTTCTTTGTATCCAAGAAATCAAGAATTCAAGTTCCCTAAGTTCAAGAACCTTCAAGATATCATGAAGATTAGTATTTTCCTTTCAAGTTAAGAAGATTAAGGTATGTAAGTTGTTCATTCACGAGTCCCTTCCACCCATGGAGCCTCAAAATCCTTTTTTCAATTAAAGAATGGATTTTTCTATTATTATGATATTTAATATTGCTTTTGATTGGTTTAACTCATTCTTTAAATTACAATTTCCCATGTCCTATTTCAAGTAAATTCCATGTTAGACCCCAAATTATGATTTTTAGTAATGTAGTCATGTTGTTTCCCCTATTTAAAGCATTCTTATGTCTATATTCCTAATCCTCACTTGCTTAATGGAATATCTATGCTTATGGGTTTTGAACTACGATCCATTACTATAGTTTTTAAGATTGTTATAGCATTCAGTGATCATTCTGTGCTGGTGGGTTATGAATACCCGATACCTAAGAGGTTTTACTTGAATTCAATTCATTTCAGTAATGATTCAGTTAAACCATGAATTCTATCACTTACTTAGTTGATGTAATCATAAAAAGCACTAAAAGTTATGAAATTATTATCAGTCAAGATTAGTCCAGTTCAGTCCCATTGTCAGTTTAGTTAGGAGTATGATTTAGCACGAAAGGAACTTAGGAATGAGGGTTCACCTAATAGTATAGGGTGTGACCCTTAGAAATAATCCCCGAGTTGCAGAACTACGTAGCTAGCATAGGTTAGAGATATCTGCCTGCCAGTTGAGGGTTGACAAGATGTTTACCTGACAATTGAGGGTGACACATATCTCATTAGAGAACCTGCCAGTTAAGGGTGACTCATTAGTCCTTCAGCATATCAGTTTAGTGGATCCACACAACCAGTGTTAGTACACGTGGCACGGTACTGACACCATTCCAACTGGGGTTACAGATTGGACACCGATTAGCTCATATTGTGCATGTCAACTAGATGATACCTCCCACAGTCTCAGTGCAGTATTCAATATATTTTCAGTTCAGTTTTGTGTAGACCAAGTGTATAGATTCTCAGTTATTCAGTTATATAGATCATAGATTTTTAGTTTCTAGATTATTTTAGAAACATTTTTATTCTTTTTCATGTAATAATAGATATTACTTGTTTATACAGTCATGCACGGTTAACCATATATTTCAGCCAGTCCTTATCTCATACACCAGTATATTTAAAATACTAACCATATACTCTTCTTTGTGCTATGATGTCTTATATAATAGGTCTGGAGGCTCAATTTCCTAACTGTAGTTAGAAAACCAGCATTACTCAGTAGCTGTAGTGGTGAGTCCTCATCAATCTAGGTCATATTATGTCTAATTCAGTACTTTAGTATTTCATTATGTTCAGTCAGTCAGAGTTATCGGGGGAATATCTCAACAACTCCTCAATAGTTAGAGGATTTCAGACAATTAGTTAGACGGTTATTTAGTTTATCAGTCCTTTCATTATTATCAGTTTTTAAAAATTAATAGTTAGCTTTCAGTACTTCACCAGATGCTTCAGATTTATGATTGAATCGCATTTCAGGATTCAAATTTTTATTACTTCAGTTGTTTATCTTCTACACACGTGTATGATTATTATTTTATTTAGTGCTCACAGTAGGTACCAGCTCATAGGTTAGCTTGTGATCACTTATGATCGTAAGAACCATTGTCACGGATAGGGGTAGCCCTGAGTCGTGACAAAACTTGGTAGCAAATTCTAAGGTTTTACAATTTCTTGGATTATCTAAAATTTACATTGAGTAGAGTCTTGTGCATGGGTGTGAAGCACTCCATATTTATGGATCAGAGACTATGAGACTTTTTAAGATAAGTTTCCTTTTTATTAGTATTTAGGTCATGGAATAGAGCATAAGTTCTATTTCTCACTCATCATTCATTCCGTTTATAAACCATACTTCCTATAAGAAATAACGGAAGAAGAAATGGGGACCATCCCGCACCTCCGCCTGTTCAGAAGATCCCCTGAATAAAAATGTCTCTCACATCGAATTCAGAGCATCTTTTACTACCTTATCCCATTCAGTAACTACTTAGAACAATCAGTAGGCTGTTTCTCCAGTAAATCCAGTGGAAAATACCACCGCGGCTAGGATTCAGGATTTTACCTTAATAAATCCCCCTTTATTTTTGGGATCTAAGTTTGTGGAGGATCCGCAGGATTTTTAGATATGGTGCAAAAGGTCACTGATATCATGGGCGTCACTTTGAATCAGAGTGTAGAGTTGGATGCATATCAGTTGTAGGATGTAGCTCACACATAGTTTAAACAGTAGAAGGAGGACTGTGGTGCTGATACAAGGCTTGTTGTATTGGAGGAGTTTAGTATGGATTTTCTAGACAGATTCTTCCCATTATAGTTGAGGGAGGCTAAGATTTAGGTGTTCATTAACTTGAAATAGGGCAGTATGAGTGTGAAATAGTACTCTCTTAAGTTTACTTAGTTGGCAAGGTATGCTTCTAATATGGTGGCTACAGGTCTACAATGGGTAAGTTCATGTCTAGTACAACTGATTGTGTAGTTAAGGAGTGTAGGACTGCAATGTTGATTAAGGAGATGGACTTTTCTAGACTTATGGTTCATTTTCAGCAGATTGAGAAAGAGAAGCTTAAGGAGAAAGTGAGAGAGAATAAGAGGGCCAAAATAGGTAGTTTTAATTTTCCCCATCCAATGTCTCAAGGTGGTATCCCTTCTCTATTCTATCAGAAGTTTTTAGCCCCAGCACCATTTTCAGCTAGTGTGTCAATGCCTAAGTTTAGGAAATATAGTTGAGATAGGGTGCCAGGATCTATGTCCTAAGGCAGTGTGAATAGTGGTCATATTAATCCGCTCTACGAGAAATATGGCAGGCATCATCGGGGTGTGTGTAGAGATAGTAGTGATGTGTGTTTTGGATATGGAAAGTAAGGCCATAGAGTTAGAGATTGTCCAAAGGCTGGTCAGTAGGGTCTCGCGAGAAGAGTTTTTAGAAGTGGAAGACACAACTCACTTCAACCCCAGTATTGACTTTGGCAGATGGTTCAGATGGTTTTGTAGTTTACTGTGAGGCTTCCAGAGTTTGTCTTATTTGTGTATTGATGCAGAGAGGTAAAGTCATAGCCTATGACTCTAGACAACTTCAACCCCATGAAAAGAACTATACTACCCATGATCTTGAGTTGGCAGCTGTTGTGTTTTCCTTAAAAATCTGGAGGCATTATTTTTATGGGGTTCATGTTGATGTATTCACTGGTCACAAAAGTTTTTAGTGTGTTCTCGTAAAAAGATTTGAATCTTCCACAAAGAAGGTGGCTTCAATTGTTAAAAGATTATGATATGAGTGTGTTGTATCATCTAGGTAAGGACAATGTAGTGGCAGAAGCCCTTAGTAGATTATCTATGGGTAGTGTTGCTATGTTGAGAAGGATAATAAGAAGTTAGTTCGGGAGGTTCATCAGCGTGCTAGATTAGGTGTTCGATTAGTTAACTCAGCTGAAGGCAGTGTATGGGTTCTGAATGGTTTGGAATCTTCATTGGTTGCCGAAGTAAAGGAAAAGAAAGTTAGGGATCATAGTCTAGTTAGGTTGAAGGAATCAGTAAGAGATCAGAAACTAGAGGTTTTCTCCCAAGGAGGGGATGGTGTGTTGCCTTGCCAGTGCAGGTTATGTGTTCCATGTGTTGATGGTTTGAAGCAACAAATTTTAGCTAAAGCACTTGGTGGTCGATATTCTATTAATCTAGGGGTTACCATGATGTACCGTGATTTGCAAGAAATCTATTGGTGGAATGGTATAAAGAAGGATATTGTAGAGTTTGTGGCTAAGTGTTCAAATTGTCAGCAGGTTAAAGCTGAGTACCAGAGGCATATTAGTACATCATATGAAATCAGTATCCCCACTTGGAAGTGGGAAGTGGTGAACATGGATTTTGTGATAGGTTTGCCTCGTACACGACATCAACAAGATTCGATATGGGTCATTATTGATAGATTGACCAAATCAGCTCATTTTTTGCCAGTTCATACTTCCTACTTAGCTGAGGATTATGCCAAGCTTTACATTAAGGATTTGGTTAAGTCATGTGATATTCCGTTGTCTATCATATCGGATAGGGCACTCAGTTTACCCTCACTTTTGAAAGGCTTATTAGAAGGGTCTTGGTACCCAAGTTAATCTTAGTACAACTTTTCATCCTCAGATAGATTGTCAGTAAGAGAGGACCATTCATACCTTAGAAGACATATTGAGGTAGTTGGGATGACCAATTATCTTTGATTGAGTTTGCATATAATAATAGCTATCACTCAAGTATTCAAATGGCTCTATTTGAGGCTTTCTATAGTAGGAGATATAGATCTCCCATTGGTTGTTTTGAAGCAGGTGAGGCTGTAGTGATAGGGCCAGATTTAGTGTTTGATACGATAGAGAAAATTTAGTTGATTAGGAAGAGACTGAAGAATGCCCAAAGTTATCAGAAATCCTATGCAAATATGAGGAGAAGAGATCTTGAGTTTGAGGTAGGTGATTTAGTTTTTTTGAAAATCTCGCCTATGAATAGAGTGAAGAGATTTGGCAAGAAGGGAAATCTCAATCCCCGATATGTTAGCCCTTATAGAATCTTGAACCATTTTTGGAAGGTATCTTTTGAGCTAGAGTTGCCTGCAGATTTGGCATCAGTGCATCAAGTGTTTCATTTTTCTTTGGTAAAGAAGTGTATTGGTGATTCAGCTGTAGTTGTTCCTTTAGAAGATATGGATAGAAGTCCCATTTAATATCCTTGATATTCAGATTCATAGACTATGGAACAAAAAAGTTCTATTGGTTAAAGTTTTATGGAAGAATCAGTCTGTTGAGGGAGCTACTTGGGAAGTGGAAGCAGATATGCGTAACAAGTACCCTCATCTTTTCTCCACAAACTTAGACTCAGCTTGATGTAAAATTTTTCCTAGATTTATTCTTTTCTATTCTCAATGTCATCTCTCTCTCTCTCTCTCTCTATATATATATATATATATAAATATCCTCTTGTTATTGTATGCATTCACAAAATCAGTTCAGTTCATATATTATGTTTCAGACTAAGTTATGCAATCATGTTCTCAGTCATACATGTTCAATATTTGATCTCAGTTGCCTTAGTTCTATGCTGTTAGTCTAACTAGTCTCATTCGAGGAAGAATGGTCCCAAAAGGGAGATATTGTAAAACTCCATCCTAATCTTAGCTCAATTCAGCTTTCAGTTACATGCATAAGGGTCTAAGGGCTTAAGGCCTGAAATTTGTTGGGGACTTAGTCATTTTTAATATCTCTAACTTTATGGATTTTTATTTTAGTCTTCCCGACCCCAAGATGTTGGTTTTTTAGTTGATTCATGTTTAGGGATATAAGAAGTATGTCTCGAAGAATTTTCAAATTTTTTAGATGAGGTTTGGGACATGTTTGGATCACTAAACCAATGGGCCATCACGATAAGCCTACATTGTGGCTCTATTCTCATTCTCATACAGACTGCATCGCGGTGAGGGAAAGGAACGACCGCAATAGGACCAATTTATGGTAATCCTATTACGTCCAGTTTCAAATTAAAATGACTGAGGGATAATTGGGTCTTTTCCCCCTCAACCTCTTTCATATCATGACTTGGGGCATCAATTACCACATTATTTTTCCTTCTTCTCCAACTTTCCTCTTAAGAAAACCCTCTCCTTCTCTAAAGAACAAGAATTCAATTCCTTTCTCCCCAAGAAATCAAGAATTCAAGTTCCCCAAGTTCATGAACCTTCAAGAAAGCATCAAGATTAGTATTTTCCTTTCAAGTTAAGAAGCTTAAGATATGTCTGGTGTTCATTCATGGATTCCTTTCACCCGTGGATCCCAAAAACCCTCTTTTCTTTTAACGAATGGATTTTTCTATTATTATGGTATTTTATATTACTTAAGATGGGTTTGATTCAAGTTTTCATGGTGATTTTAAATTCAATTCATCCCATGTACGATCCCATGAAAGATTTGATTTATCTATGCTTTGAATTTCGATTTCCATGTCCTTTTTAAGTGAATTCCATGTTAGACCCCCAAATTATGATTTTGAGTCATACAGTCATGTTGCTTCCCCTATTTAAAGCATTCCCATGTTTAAATTAATGATCCCCATATGTTTGATGGATTGTCTATGTTGTGGGTTTTGAACCATGATCCTTTACTATAGTTATTAAGCTTATTATTGCATTCAGTGATCATTCAGTGCTGGTGGGTTATGAATACCTAATACCTAAGAATTTTTACACGAATTTAGATTATTTTAGTAACGATTTAGTTAAACCACAAATTTTATTACTTAGTTAATACAATCATGATAAGCACTAGAAGTTACAAAATCATGTTCCGTTAAGATTAGTTCAGTTCAGTCTCAATGTCAGTTCATTTTGGAGAAGGATTTAGCATAGAGCAAACTCAGGGATAAGGGCTCACCTGAGAGTAGAGGGTGTGACCCATGTAACAATACCCGAGTTACAAAACTATGTAGACAACATAGGTTAAAGATGTCTACCTGCCAGTTGAGGGTTGACAAGGTTTTTACCTGCCATTTGAAGGTGATGCATATCTCATTAGAGCACCTTCCAGTTGAGGGTTACTCATTATTCCTTCGAGACACTAGTTTAGTTAATCCACACAGCCAGTGTTAGTACCTATGGCACGGTACTGACACCCTTCTAACTAAGATTATAGGTTTGACCCCGATTAGCTTAGATTGAGGAATATTAGTTAGATGATACCTCCCACAGTCTCAGTGAAGCATTCAGTATATTTTTAGTTCAAGTTTGCATTGACCAAGTGTATAGATTCTCAGTTATTCAGCAATATAGATTACAGTCTTTTAGTTTCTAGATTATTTCAGAAACATGTTTATACTTTATCTTACAATCACAGATATTACTTGTTTATACATTCATTCACAGTTACCCATGTATTTCAACCTATCCTCATCTCATATGCCAGTACATTTAAAGTACTGACTGCATACTCTTTTTTGCACTATGATGTCTTATGTCATAGGTTTGGAGACTCAGTTTCCCAATTGCAGTTAGATAGCCAGAATTAGCATTTGTAGTGGTGCGTTATTATCCATTGAGGACATATTATCTCTCATTATTACTTCAGTATTTAATTATGTCCAATCAATCGGATTTAGTTGGGGACTTGTCTCATCAATTTCTCAGTTAGTTAAAGGTTTTTAGAGAAAAATACAGTTAGTTAGATAGTTATTCATTTTGTCAGTCTTTTCAGTATTATCAGCTATTTTAAATTGACAATTAGCTTTCAATATTCACTAGATTCTTTAGATTTCTGATTAAATCACACTTTCAGTATTTAGATTTGTATTACTTTAGTAGTTTGTCTTCCACACATGCATATGATGATTATTTTATTAAGTGCTCATAGTAGGTACTAGCTCATGGTTAGCTTGTAATCACTTGTGATAGTAAGCACCATTGTCGTGATTGGGGGTAGGTCTCGGGTCATGATATCTCTGGTCTACGTCAGACTTGATTTACCCATAATGGCTAGTCCTTGGTTCAAGTTGTGACAAATTTGGTATCAGAGCCCAGGTTCATTGTCAATTGGATGTCCACAAAGCCATGTCAAGTAGAGTCTCTTTTATGGGTGTCTAGCATGCCACACTTATATGAAAGACTCTATGAGACATTTAGGAATGTTTTCCTTTCTTTTTGTCTTAATTTCAAGCTATATAGTCTAAGGTTTTTGATCTTTTTGACATTTGTTTGTTCGTTTTTCAGATCATGCCTCCAAGTTGATCTGATTTTTGTCGAACTTCGCCTTTCCCATCTAAGGACAATGTCGATGCAGCTCGTCCAAATTCTGGGGTCCAGATCCAGTTAAGGGTCGTAGTATCTGACTATCCTTATAGAGTCCCACCTATCCCTACTGATCCTACTCCTGAGAGCAACACTCATACTTAGTTGTCCCAGCGGGAGGTTACTAATCTTGTGTTCCATCACTTCATTAACCTATTAACTTTATTGGTGACATCTCTCTTATAATAGTTGGGTTCTACTAGTGCTGCTATGGGTTCACTAAGGATACTAGAGTTGGCCAATTTTTGAGGCTATATCCTCTAATATTTACTGATACTAAGGTTTAGAAGGATCCTTAAGGTTTCATTGATAAAATGGATAATATCTTTTGGGTTATGCAAGCTTCAAAAGTTGAACGTGTATAGTTTACTGACTACCAACCAAAAGATATGGCGTACGAGTGGTACAAAGAGTTGGAACAGTCGAGGAGCAAAGATGCTAGTTCTACCTTGTAGGATAATTTCTCTAGTATTTTTTATCGCTTCTATCCTTTGGAGTTGAGGGAGGCAAAAATAGAGGAATTTGTTTGCTTGATATAAGGAAGAATGACAATGAAGGAGTATGCCTTGAAATCCCTGATGAACAACTTGGTGTCCCTCCAGATAGGGAAATTGATTTTGGTATTTACCTTATTTCAGACAATCATCCTATTTTCTATTCCCTTGTATAGAATGGCTCCAACTGAGTTGAAGGAACTCAAGAAGCAGTTGAAAGACCTCTTAGACAAGGGTTTCAACCATCCTAGTGTGTCCCCGTAGGGTGCACCTATCTTGTTCATACGTAAGAAGGACGTTTCCTTTAGGATGTGTATTGATTATCGACAACGAAACAAGGTGACTATAAATAATAAGTATCCTCTTCTTAGAATTGATGATCTCTTCGATCAGCTTCAGGGTGCCAAATTCTCCTCTATGGTTAATCTTTGATCCAGGTATCATCAGTTATAGATTAGGGAGGTGGATATCCCTGAATGGTTTTTCAGACCCAATATGGGTATTTTGAGTTCTTGGAGATATCATTTGGCTTTACCAATTCCCTTACGACATTTATGGACTTGATGAATAGGATCTTTCGACAGTTTCTAGCTTTGTTTATGATTGTCTTAATCGATGATATTTTTTTATACACAAAGAGTAAGGAGGATCATGTTGATCATTTCCTCCCGTGGTTGCAAACCTTGAAAGATCATGGGTTGTATGCTAAGATCTCCGAATAAGAGTTCTGGTTGAACTTCATAACTTATCTGGGTCATGTTGTGTCTAGTGAGGGGATCATGGTGGATCTTTAAAAAGTTGTTCTGGTTAAGAGGTGGCCTAGACCCACGACTCCAACTGATATTTAAAGCTTTTTAGGTTTAGTCAAGTATTATAAGAGGTTTGTGGAAAGTTATTCTTCTATTGATGCCCCATTGACCAAGTTGACTAAGAAGAAGGTGAAGTTCTTATGGCTAGATATTTGTAAGGGTAGTTTGAGAAGATATAAGGTAGGCTGACTCCAATTTTGGTCATTACTTTACCTGAGGGTACCGGGGGTTTTGTCGTCTATTGTGATGCATCCTAGGGTTGTTTGGGTAGTGTGTTGATTAAGCATGGTAAGGCGGTTCCTTATGCCTCAAGATAGTTTAAGGTTCATGAGATAAATTATCAGACTCATGACTTAGAGCTACCAACTATGGTGTTTGCTTTGAAAATTAGTCGTCACTATCTATATGGGGTTTATGTTGATATCTTTTCTGATCATAAGAGACTGCAGTATGTGTTCACTCAGAAAGTGCTTAATCTCAGGAAAAGGAGGTGGCTTTAGTTGCTAAAGAACTATGATATGAATCTTCACTACCACCCAGGTAAGGCTAATATAATTATTGATGCTCTTAGCATGTTGTCCATTGGAATCTTGTCTCATGTGGATAAGGATAAGCAGGAATTGGAGAAGGATATTCACCATTTTTCTAACCTGGGAGTTCGTCTCATGGATTCTGAGGATGGTAGTGTGTTTGTGCGACAAGTACCGCAATCATCTCCTAGTTCTGAAATAAAGAAGAAGAAAATATTAGACCCTCTCTTGATGAAAATCAAGGATGATGTGGGTTAGTTGAAGGTGATGGTCTTCGAGATCAATGGCGATGGTATTTTGAGGTACCAAGAAAGGTTGTGTGTTCCTGACATTGATGGGTTACAAGATAGGATTTTAGTCGAGGCCCATGAATAGCAATATACGGTTCATCCCAGTTCAACAAAGATGTATCATGATCTGAAGGAATTATATTGGTGGAATAACATAATGTAGGCTATAGCCAACTTTGTGGCTAAGTATATGGTATGTTAGCAAGAGAAGGTGGAGCACATGAGGCCCAGTGGGATACTCCAAGAAATTAAACTACTAGTGTGGAATTAGGAGTTAATTTATATGGATTTAATTACTGGTCTTCCGCGGTTGCGTAATCAGTGTGAATCCCTTTGTGTCATCGTGGATAGTATGACTAAGTCGGCTCATTTCTTGCTAGTGAGGACTAATTATTCTATCAAGTACTATGCGAAGTTGTTCCTTTAGGAGGTTATAAAGTTACATGGTGCACCTAACTAGATCATTTTAGATCATGGTAGTCAGTTCTCAGTGTATTTCTAGCACTTTTTTCAATGTAATTTGGGGACAAAAGTTACAATTAGCACAACTTTTCATACACAGGTGGATGGGCAAGCGGAAAGAACCATTCCAACTTTGGAAGATATGTGGTGGTTTGTATAACCACTTACCTCTTATTGAATTTTTTTATAACAATAGTTACCATTCTAGCATTGGTATGGCTCCATTTGTTGGATTGTATGGCAAGAGGTGTATATCTGCTATTGGGTGGTTCAAGGTTTGTGAAGCAAAGATGTTTGGCGCAGATATGGTTTACCAAGCTATGGAGAAGATCAAGAAGAATCGAGATGGGATTAAGACTACCCAAAGTCGCCAAAAGTCCTATACGAACATAAGGCGAAGGGACTTGAAATTTGAGATTGGAGATTGGGTATTGCTAAAGGTGTCTCCCATGGCGGAAGTAATCCAGTTTGGGAAGAATGGGAAGCTCAGTTCCTAATATATTGGTATGTACTTAATTTTGAGAAGGGATGGTAGTGTTGAATACGAGTTAGAATTGCCTTCTAACAAGAGTTCCATTCATCTAGTATTCCATGTGTCCATGTTATGGAAATGCGTGGGTGATCCTTTGTTGGTTTTTCCCTTGGAGAACATTGGTATTTTTGATTCCTTATTGTATGAGGAGGTTCGAGTAAGGATCTTGGATCGGCAAGTTCATTGATTGCAGATGAAAGACGTAAGAAGATGAAAGACATAGCTTCGATAAAGGTTCTATGGAGGAACCAAGAGTTTGACAAAGCTACTTGGGAAGCTGAGGAGGACATAAAGTCAAGTATCCATTCTTGTTCTCTATTACGGAAATTCATACTTGAGGTATGTGTGTTCTTAACTTCCTTGTTTTCTGTCTTTGCTAAAGGAAAGATTGATTTTCTTGGAATCTTTGCTTTCTAACTTAGCTAAATGTGAGAGTAGAGATATTTGGGGTTTAATTGAACTAGTCAATGCCCTGTCCCACCATTAGAGGATGAATGATCCTAAGTGGGGTATACTGAAATGCCCCAGGCTATGGATTTGAAATTTCCTCTAGCATTAAGCTCACTGTCCTGGTGATGACCCATTTTATGAGTCGTATGGTTTTGTTACGACTCAGGTGACCCTATTCGTAAGTTAATCAATGTGTTATTTTCCAAGTTCTATCTTGGTTACAAGAGACTCCTCACGAGTCATATGATTATGTGATGAGTGGTTAGGGTCCAGTCATATATTGTCCAGTGTCCAAGCCCTTGGTGTTTTGTGTTGGTCACGACTTGATAATATGATTCGTATGGTCAAGTGATGATTAGGACTAGTAAGTCATGAATTGGATGGTGTGTGGTGTCAAATTCTTTGTCTTAGAGGCGACTCAATGGTATGAGTCGCAAGTTGTGGTGAAAAGTCAATGGCTTGACTCGTAACCAAAGGCGGGATTTTTTTAGCTCAAGTATCCCAATCCCTTAAGACCCCACGTGTTATAACACCTTTAGATCATTCATTATACCCCTTTTCAAGATCAAACTTTCTCTATACTCTCTCTAAAACCTCTCAAGCAATAGTGGGTTAGGGATTCTTCAAAGTGGTCTCCAATAGCTTAAGGATCAAATTCTCTTTGTGTATCTTCATAACTCAGGCATGTGACTCTTCCTTCATTGTTAGTTCACTAAAATCACATGCTTAAAATATTGTTCATGAGTAATTAATTTTGGTATTAAAAACCAATGTTGAGGGTATGAATGAATATTGTTGGGTATTGCTTTCTCATGATTTAATTTATGATTATGCCTGAGTTAATAATGGTTTTGCACATATAGGTTCATGGGAATTGTGGTTTGACTAAGGGGTCATGTTTAACCCTAAGTATGATGGGTTTTGGTTTTGATAATGGTATGCCCTCAACCTATTTGTGAAATTTTCAATGAGAATGATCTTGTCACATGATGGATTGTGTTTTGAACTAAG
This sequence comes from Capsicum annuum, assembly GCF_002878395.1. Lineage (NCBI taxonomy): Eukaryota > Viridiplantae > Streptophyta > Magnoliopsida > Solanales > Solanaceae > Capsicum > Capsicum annuum. The sequence continues at coordinate 138,547,398 of NC_061122.1, read as the reverse complement.
GCATTGGACTAATAATGTTAATGGTTGGTTAATGGTTTATGAAGGCCTTGTTTTCCATAAATTGATTTGAAACACTAAATGGGTTCGAGTCCCTAAATAATGAATTGAATTGACATCTTTGTTAGACAATGAGTTTGAGTTACAAGATGATTAATAATGGTTATGGCATGTTGTACTCTTGCAAGTAAGGTTGATATGACGATAGAAACGTGATGCCTTCGGTAGGTAATTAGATTAATGGTTGTCTATTTTTAATGAATGTTTTAATTGGGATTTAAAGAGGGATGTGTAGTTGGGCCGTGAAAGTGGAGTCCAAAGTACTAACACTGCACTAGATGGTACGGGTGTCTATATGATCAGGAGGTTCGAGTCCCCCGAATGGATATATTAATGGGAGGTTCGAGTCTCCTATATTGTATACATTGGTGCTTAAGTCACATTGCCTATGCCGGGTGGTTTAAGTCCCCCATAAAGGCATATATGGATATGTATCTTGTTCCTGCAGCAAAACTCACTGGGACCTTCCAGCTAGAGGAGAGCTAGGACCATATAGCCCGTGGGTGCCTATTTTATTCCTCTATCCCTAAGTTACATGTTAGAGCTCCAACCGCTATCTATTTTTGAACGTTGTATCTCCATGCGATGCAGACACCAGAACATCTTTTACTTTTCCTGTGTAGTGATCAGGTTTTTGAGTTTGTTCATGAGTTTACATTTAAGTGGTGAGCTTCTACCCTTCAGAAGGTTCAATTCCATGGTCTTTATTTGCTATTCCCACATTTTATTGATTTCGATTTTGTAGAGGCTTTGTTGAATTAAAGTGGACTTGGGTGGTTTAGATGATTGTTTAATGATGGATGATTGTCCGATTACCGGTTGTTGGTATAGACTCATCATGAATTGTTAATAATTTTAATTTATGCTATCTTGTTATATCTTTGGAATTCATCCGACACTTGAGGTTATTGTGCTGACTAAGTTAGGTGAAGGGGGTGATCTCTGGTCCATATAGGACTTGAGATACCGTCACGACCAGACCCTGGTTTGGGTTGTGACATATACCTATGCAGCACCCCCCCTAATATGAATTGATAGATATAGGCGCATACTAGTGGAAGACAATGCGCATAAAAGTATTAATGCTAAAAAATCAATAATACCATAATTGATGCAAGTATCATAACCATCATGATCATAATCATCCTCCAACCTTGTCGGGTATACAATTGCAATAATAGGGCTAGCCGAACTCGAACTAGTAAATGTACACATAGGCACATCAATATAACCACCCTCCGTCCTTGTCGGGTATATCAGCATAATCATACTCTGACCTTGTTGGGAAGTAATATCATCATCGCAATATCCTTCGACCTTACCGAGTATATAAAGCATATCATCATAGTAATCATCTGGTCTTGTCAGGCATATAAGCATATCATCATAATCGTCAACACACGTATATATAATATCAATACAAAAATCTATCATCGGGTCTTATCCAGAATATATATCATCAATAAAACATTTTTCTCTATCCCATAGTAGAGAGATGTGTATAGATATCGGTGCATGGACTTATGTCGTGGTTAAAAAGAGTGTGAATTCATAAATCCATTCCTCAAAGTGGACATCGAGACTAAATCATTATGAAAGTGTAGAAAGGATCTTAATCTCTCATGATCAGAGTAATTAGTAGAATCAAATCATGCAGCGGAATTTGTCTCGGTCAAAATCTTTAAAATGTCATTATTAATCTGTATTACATGTATTTTATCTATTAAGATAGGCAGTTATTATTTTGAAGAAATCTATTTTTAAGGTGAAAAGTGGGATTTAGCACTTATTTATGAAAAATAGTAATAAGATCATTTTTTAGCTAGAATCATATCATTTATCAATTTAATGATCATGAATTTACCGAATCTATGCATGCCATCACCAGATGGAACCATAAGCATCAATATTCATAAACCAAAAACATATATTTTGTAAGGATAAAACACTTCCTAGATTTCCAACTGATATCATAACTTGGCCTTTGGCCCAATTATGCGTCTGAAATAATCATATCATAATCACGGCCTTAGGCTCACATACATATCCGGAGCTCATATTGATAGTCATATTTGTAAGTCATCTCATATATACAAGTCATAGCATAACTATGAGGCATAACATACCTATAAGCCATAAAGCATACTTATAATCATCTCACATCTAGGAGGCATCACATATCTAGGAGGCATAATGTCAATAAGCATCTCACATCTAGAAGACATCTCATATCTAGGAGGAATAATATCAATAAGCATCACACATCTAGGAGGCATAATATCAATAAGAATCTTAAATCTAGGAAGCATAATATCAATAAGCATCTCATATGTAGAAAGCACAATATAGCACTAGGTCATAAATCATAACTATGAGACATATCCCTGCTATAGGCCAAATATCACATCTATGACTATATCATAGCCATTTGCCATTAATCATTCTCTGAGGAAATACCCTCACGACTCACCGAGTCTAGAAGTAATATTACACTAAAAGCTTACTAGTCTTAACTATACCTAACATCCGTAAATAAGTCCATACGGGCTAACTAAAATCTTGGCCAAAGGTGCGCCGGAAGAACACACTTCTAATACTCGAATTCCATATTTAGGAAATTTGTACCCCAGAATGGTCTAAGGTATCTAAATTCACTTCTTGATAGAACATAAGCCATAATTCACTACATAATAGGAATCCCACCAAGAAACATGAGAAATTAAGTCAACTCCAACTATATTATGGGTTCAAGGTCACTTGAAATAGTCGAAATAAGGTGAATCATGCTTCCAATGCTTAAACCACCTCCTAACCCTAGCATCATATCATAACCATTCTATGAATTAGTTCGATCTAGCGAGAAGAGAATAGGATTCTAAAAGTGTAATAAGCATTTCACCTTATTGCCAAAACCCTAATCTAGCACCCAAACATCAATAATAATGACTAAGCCATTCTACACATAATCAATCTTAATATTTACATTGACATGCAATATATAACACAAAACATCTTACAAAGAAGAGTAAACAAAATCCTATCTCAATGCCGAACCATAAATCCATGAAATGTCTATCTTTACTTCAGAGTCCCAAAATTCCATCATGCTATCAAATTAAAATAAACTCATCAATAAATGAATAATGATACCCATAATAAACCATTGTGCTTTAGGTACAAAAATTACACCCAAATCCCCATATGGGTTGTACTAACGTAATATGCATTTTCGAGAATAACTCAATGCTCATACATGCTGAAGGTATCATAGCCCTCAAAACTGGGTAAAAACCAAGATAAAATGGGGCTAAATTCAAGCCCTCAAGCTATTGGTGTTTTGAGAAAATAATCACAGAATTTCACAAATAAAAGGGTCAATTGTTACATTAAATCAGATGATAATCATGAAAATAGATGTTAAACAAGCTTCCCAATCACCAATAAGCTCAAATTTCAAGATATCTCACCCTTTAAGGGTTTTTTTTCTCTCAAGAGATCGGGGAATAATGAGCCAATTTGCAACATAAGTGACCTATTTATACCCCTTCTATGTACTCAGATGCTGCAATTGAAATATGTAGGTATGTAATCGCACTACATGGAATCAGAAGAAGGTGTTCTGATAGAAAAAACCCTTAGTGCAATTGGACTATCCCCTCTTTCTAGGGTACTGTGGTCGCGGCCTTTGGTGTGTGATCGTTAACCTATCAGATCTTAGCTATTTCCAAGTTTTAACCAAGGCCTCAGAATTCAATTGGAACCTCATATACATAAATGAACTATGTAACCACACTAAATTAAATGTTTGTATGCAATGGCAAAGTCAAATTTTTCCATCTGAGGTCATTTTGACAAAAATGTGGGTCCCATACCCATATTTTCAATTTTTTAACTTTCTAACCCGGGTGCATTAGGAACCAAACCAATGGTCTACCTAACTTAAAATTGATATTCTGGAGCTACTGAGGTAGTAAGAATTTACATCTAAGGTCATCTACATAGATTTTTGGTCCGAGATCAAATCCTAACCAGTGAAAGCTCTAAAATAAAAATATGAGCCTAACTGTCCGATCATCGAGCTAAAAGTTTTGTTAATTCATAAATAAGCTTTAGAAATTGTGGGAAGGCTAAAAATACTGGAATTACATGAAAGTCAAGGAAATGACTTACAGGGTCATTACAATATCCATTACTAAAATTACTTTCATCCTTAAAAGTCAATGGATAGAAAAAATCTCAAAAACTCAAAAGGGTGAGGTACTGTAACGCCCCGAATCTGGTACTCAAAATATTCCACGGTGATCATGATCTCGAAGCACCACAAGCTAACCCATGAATAATATATATAACTGAGCAATGAATAATATACTGTAAATATACAGAATATAAGTTGTAAGGCCATAAGGTTCAAAACTGAACTAACACTGAATATAAAATAATGTCTGCAATAGGGTATAACAATACCCAAAACTGAAATAAACTATCTGAAACTTGTTGTAGTTTGAAAGCCTCTAAACTATCTGAAATCTGTGGAGTTGATGAGATATGTCCCCAACTAACTCTGAACTACTGAAATAATAAAGTAGTAAAATAATCAATCTATCCTCAAATGATGAGAACTCACTGCTAGTTTGGCTGTTGAACATCTGATCTACTAAGGATGCTCAGGAGCTCGTGCTTCTAAACATATGGTATAAAACACCATAGCTCAAATACATCAGTACGATTGAATGTACTGGTATGCAAGTGAGGTAAGATAAATACAAAGAGTTCATATGCATGAATAATACTAACTGACTGTATACATGAATGTGAGAATACATACATAAATACGTAATCGTAACTGAGGTCGTTATAGGACTAAGTACTGAGTTTTGACTACTGAGTCTACTGATAACATGGATTTACAGATATCTGTGTTTACTAGTAACTGATAACTAAAAGACTATTTATGACAGTCCTGATTATAAATAACTAATCTACATATTATACGGAGCTGGATGACTAAATCTGACAGTCCTAAAATATGATGGAACTAGCTGAGTTTCGTACTGAGCTGAGTGACTGTGTCTGACAGTCCTAATTTCTATAGAACTGGACTAAGTTCTATTCTGAAGACTGAATCTGAAATTAAAACTGTGGGAGGTAATCATTTAACCGACATGCCCCACATCTGAACTAGTAGGGTCCAACCTGTAACCCCAGCTGGAAGGGTGTCAGTACCGTGCCATGGGTGAAGACATGCTGTGAGTAAACCCTCTTTGACAGGGAGCTATTCCGTCAACCCCTCATGTAAGAAAAACACAAAAGAGATGTATAGTCCCTACTCCCTAGACTCGTAGGGGTACAGCTACTAAGGATCACAGCCTCTACTGGCTAACAGGTGAGCCCTCATCCCTGGGTTCACTCGGTGCTAAATCCTACTCCCAACATAATAGACACTGAACTGGTTTTCCTAGTTCACACCAGGCATGACTGAGCTATTATTGATGGTATAGTTTTTACTAACTAAACTGAGTTCACTGAGTTCCGTTAAATGATGGAATACTATTGAATTTTGTCAACTAACAGAATGCTACTGAGTTCTGCTAGCTGACTGAGTTACTGAGGTCTATATTAAATACTACTGAGATCTGATAACTAACTGAGATTACAGTCCTTATTGAGATTACTGGACTAATACTAAATTTACTGAATTTTCCTGAGTCACATGACTGATTGAGTTCTACTGATCATGGCTTAACTGTGAGTATCATGAAAACTAACACTGGCTCTAGGCACATAGCTAAATTATCAGGCATTAAATATCCCCAGGACTCAATAGCATGAAACTGATAAGGCATGACACTTCTTGACACATGATCATAGTCAACAATTCATAGTACAATCATTGAAATTTTTTATGTAGTATTTGACATTTATAATCTTGTACATGGATAGGAATGCATTCAATTACATTCATAGTTTCACAATTCTAGTCTCATAAGCATTCCACCAAACAACTACAAGGCATAGATTTAACATGGAAGTTATTTTGAACATAAGGGTGGAATATGGATTCATCATTTAGGTTCTATTGAGTCATAAGGCATGATACTTGTTCTTTTACGCATTTTATCAAATACCTAGGGTGCATAACTTAGGAATTAGGCATAATCATCAAATTAATACATCATAATTTAACAAAACAACTCAATTGATAGGTTTTCAAGCCACATACTAACATAGAGTCATGAAAACACATTAAAGATTCCAACTTGGGATTCACACAAAATATCAACATGATCATATTAAATCCACAACATAAACATCACAATTTATAATTTAAAAATTGGATTCTTGGGCTTCATGGATGAAAGCAATCCATGAATGAACACTTGACATACCTTAGTTCTTGATTCTACGAAGAATGATAATGGAATTCCTTTGAATTTGGATCCTCAATTGAAAACCCTAACTTGTTCTTGAGAGGATTTTGAGATTAGTGACTATATTATGGTTGAATGGTGCTTAATCCCATATTTTAGACTAATATAGGGGTGGAAAATTGACTATTTTACCCCTCAAAGATGTGGACATTTAATGACTGAAAACTGGGCATCGATGCTATTAGCGACGCGACGCATCATTGTATTAATGCGATAGTGGATGCATCACGCCATCATCGCATTGAGCTACAGTACTTTGACCCTGGAAACCTACAACAATATCAACCAATGCGATTGGCGATGCGGCGTGCCAAGATTACATTGGTCCACGATTTTGGGATTTCAAACGTGGTCTAAATGAGTTTTGAAAAATCCAAAACTTGTTCGGGAACACCTATTGACCTTCCTGGTCATGAATTAGCAAGACTAAAGACTATTAAAGGACATTAAAGTTATGAAATGAGACTACGGACTTTCGAAGGATAAAATAAACTATGTCTGGAAACTTAGCTAGAACCTTCTAAGTATGGGACCCCCTTAACAAGCATAAATAGATTGATTTAAGCTTAGGATTTTTTGGGGTCTTACAATATCTCCCCCTTGGCAACATTCTTCCTTGAATTAGACTAATTGATATTGGTGAAATGATAAGCTGAAGTACATGCTGAACATTAACAACTGAAACATGAGTACATGACTAACATTACTGATTTGCTGAGATTTATTCTGAGCATGCATATCTGATGCATGATTTTATGATTGGCATAACTGATAAGCTAAATATATTATACTGAACATGCATATCTGATACATGAATACATGACAGATCTGACACATGAATGCATGACTGAATATGCAATGGTAATTGATACAAAGTTTATAATGGAAATCTGAGCATGAAACTGGATAAGTTCAAGGGAGACTGTTTCCTTAAACTGAAAATACTAATGAGCCTGAAATTAATTACTAGATATGCATAAGTGAAAACACATAAATGTAACTAAGTCTAGAACATGATACATGAGCTGGATATTGTGATCTGAACTGAGTACCTTGAATATGTGGCTTACGGCTGAGATCGGAGTTTGAGGTCAACTCATGAGTACCCCTTACCCTAAACTAGATTCATTACGAAAAAAGAGAGGCATATTTATGTCATGAAGTCTTGGGGAATTATAGTGTATCTCCTCCTTGGGGCACTATGTCCCTTAGAAATATACTGGGCTAACTTTGCTGAGCTGTGAGGAAAGCTATGGCGATGCACGAGGCACCTTCTATCTAAATATCTAAGATTTGAAACTAAGGCATGATACATGAAATGGGATGAACACACAACTACCTAGTTAGTCCATCTTAGAATGATCTCATTCATGAGACTCTAGGTAGTGCGACTAGAAGGAAAGATGGGAAACACACCATTGAAACTTGTCTATTTGGATGTTAAACCAAATTACAAGCTGCTTAACTAACTCATACTGGAAACTTCTACTCAACTGAAGCGTTCCTATGACACTCTTTTTGTAGAGTTCTAATGACTAACGGGAGAAAGCGTATCTTAGCCTAATCTGAGCAGGACATCAGAATAGGAGATCGCTACATTGCTGGGACTCCTTTATTAGGAGACAAGGCTTATGAAACATCATCTAAGATAAAGTGACTAAACCTTATGCACTGCAAATGAGACTACTGAAAAGATTCATGTGGGTGCTGAGCACATATGCATAAATATACTAATTTATCTGACTAACTGAACGACTGATAGCTGACTACTGGGTCTGTAAGGCTAAATTATACTTAGCCTAAAAGGCTTGACTTAGACTATAAAGTATTATACATAAAAGGTAATGACTAACTGGGTAACGTGAGGTAATTAAGCATAAATAAGTGAATTGCTCATTCTGGATCTACTGTTTGCTACTACATGGGGAGCATACCTGGCTAACTGGGTGAACTTGAGAGAGTATTCTTTCACACTTATGCTGCCTTGTCTGAGATTGATGAACTCTAACACTTTGGCTTCTTTTTTCTCTAGGGGGAAAAATTTATCTAGGAAGGCGGTAGCAAAATCTTCCCATGCTACGGGCCCTGCATCTGTACCCCTATCTACCTTCTACTATTTAAACCATGTATGGGCTACATCTTGTAGCTGATAGGCGGCTAATTTGGCACTCTCACTGGTGGATCCTCTTCAGACTTAGAGCAGGAGAATAGGGGAGGATTCATTTTGGGGAACTCCCGAATCCTGGATACAGCTGAATTAGATACTGAGTTGGCCGGAATAACAGCTAGCCATTCTTTCTGAGTTGTGACAGGATTTACTAGAGTAGTGAATATAGTCCTAAATTCTGCATAAGAGAAATGTTCATCCAGTTATCTACCTGAACGGGTTGAGGTGTTGACTGATTACTAGTTCTCCTTTCGCTAGCCCTTTTGGGAGTCATGTTCTATAAACGAAAGGAAGAGCAGATTAGACTTGGAGTTAAATTTGAACTCATGCTCACTGGCGCGACGTGAATAATGAAAGAAGGGAACTATTCCTAAAACATCTCATAGCCTCCTGTCCATAAGTGTGGTGCACAACACACCCATACATAAGACTCTACTTGATGCAGCTTTCCAGACTTCCAGGACACTGTTGAACCTTAGGCTCTGATACCAAGTTTGTAATACCCCAAATCTGGTACTTGGAATGTTACATGGTGCTCATGACCCCAAAGGACCAAAAGCTAACCCATGACCTATATCTTTAATAGAGCACTGAATAATATACTCTAAATATGCGGAATATAAACTATAAGGCCATAAGGTTCAAAACTGAACTAACACTGAATATAAAAAAATATCTATAATGGGTTATAAAAATACTCAAAACTGAAATAAACTATCTAAAACTTGTTGTATTCTGAAAGCCTCGAAACTGTCTAAAATCTCTGGAGTTGATGGGACTTGTCCCTAACTAACTCCAAACTACTGAAATAATAAAGTACTAAAATAATTATGCTATACTCAAATATGAGGACTCACTGTTAGTCCGGTTGCTGAATGTTTAATCTACTAAGGATACTCAAGAGCTCGTACTTCTACACCTATGGTATAAAACACCATATAAGAAATATGTCAGTACGATTGAATGTACTGGTATGCTAGTGAGGTAACCTGAATGCAAAGGGTTCATATGCATGAACAATACAAACTGACTGTTTACATAAATGTGAGAATACATGCATGAATACGTAACTGTAACTGAGGTCATGATAGAACTTAGTATTGAGTTCTGACTATTGAGTCTACCAACAATATGGATTTATAGATATCTAAGTTTACTAGTATTTGATAACTGAAAGACTATTTCTGACAGTCTTTATTACAAATAACTGATCTAAGTGTTATACGGAGCTGGATGACTATATCTAGCAGTCCTGAAATCTGATCGAACTAGCTGAGTTCCATATTGAGCTGAGTGACTGTGTCTGACAGTCCTGATTTCTAAAGAACTGGACTGATTTATATTCTGAAGGCTGAATCTGAAATTGAAACTGTAGGAAGTAATCATTTAACCGACATGCCCTGTATCAGAACTAGTGGGGTCCAACCTATAACCCATCTGGAAGGGTGTTAGTACCATGCCATGGGTAAATACAAGTTGTGAGTAAACGCTCTCTGACAGGGAGATCTTCCATCAACCCCTTCTATAAGGAAAACTCAAAGGAGATGTATAGTCCCTAGACTCGTAGGGGTACATCTCAACCTATGCTTGCTATGTAATTCTGGAACACAGGGATTGCTACTAAGGGTCACACCCTCTACTGGCTAACAGGTGAGCCCTCATCCCTGGGTTCACTTAGTATATCATCCGAAATTCCCAAAGAAGACTTGTGATCAAAGATGAAGGAACCAATACGGAGTCTATGTGCTATCATCTGAATATGTTTCAACTATAATCCTTCCAAAGTCAAGAAGATCTAATAGGTAACCATGAAGTAGGCTCAACCAGACTATAAATGACTTCTGAACTGAGATAAATCTAAAATAAAGTTTCACACAATCTCCACAACTCCAAGCGAAAATCTCAACACCGAGGTTGGATCTCTCAATCTCAATTTCCCAAACCAAACCTGAAGATGGGTAGGCATTTATAATCTAACTTTATGATATCTTCCAAATTGACATTTCATGGCATCAACTTAAAACTGAGCCAAAATGTATATACTAATGTCAACTACTCAAATGGACTTAGTGTTAAAATCTGACATATCTAAGCTAAATCATACTAAGCCAAAATTGATACATAGTTGAAGGACGAAATCACCACATGGATAAACCATTGAATAACAATGCAAACAACTAACTCTATATCATCTAAAAGGCACAAAATGTGCCCATAGACCAGAAATCATCTAAAGGGCACAAAATGTGCCCAATACACTCATAACTATAACCATACCACTACATAGGCATCTATCTTAACAATCCACCCTAATTACTCATTATTAGCTAGCCAACGCTTATAACTAAATCACTAATTCACTAATCATCGTATAACCTCTAATGATTATCCATCTGCTATTCATTACTTAGTCACTATGCATGGATTAATGACTAACCAATATTTACTCACTAGATAAATATAGCATATAGTTAAGATTCATCTCTAGACCAGATTCTTCAATTAACCAATATTCATTTCTAGCCATTATAATTCCACTAGTCACCTTTCATCATACGATCACTAATCACCATTTATACATATGTCTCTCTCAACTAACATCTTTTATTAACTTGCACCATTAATCCATAATAGTTGCTTAATAATTTATCAACATCACAGACTTAGTCATCAAAAACAACTAATCACCATTATTTACTAAACTTATTACCACCTCTCTCCTTAATAAGTTGAACATCACTATTAATAGTCTTCGATGTCACTACACCTCTTTATCACTAAGATTCACAAAACCACTAGTCACTATTAGCCACTTAATTAATATCCACCACAAAACAACTTTCATCCATAAATAAAGAACTATACCACTTTGTACCTCAATTTATTAGAAGATTATAACTAATACCCCTAATATCAATATTATAGGCAACTACCCAAGAAAATAAATAAACATATAATTGTCATACATAGGGCTAGATAAATTCAAACCAAGTAAAGTTATCAACATATCCTTCAGCCAAACTAGGTATCATAATATCATCACAATATCATCAGGTTGCATCGGGTATCATAATATCATCATCATATCCTTTGTCCTCACAAGGTATCATAATATCATCAACATATCATCTAGCCGTAGCGGGTATCATAAAATCATCGTCATATTCTCTTGCCTTGAAGGGTAACATTATATCATCCTAATATTCTTTGGCCATGCCAAGTATCATAATATTAACATAATATTATCTGGCCTTACCAGGTATTATCATATCTTCATAATATCCTCCGACCTTATTGGTTATCATCATCATCATATATATATATATATCAATAATAAAGAACAATCCCCATAAGGGCTAAAGTAACTAACAAGTAAGTAATTAACAACCCCCACGAGGACTAAAGTAAAGTGAAAGTAACTAAAAGACAAGCCCTAGAAGGGCTAAAGTAAAGTACATATAAGTAAATGACAAGCCCCATGAGGGATAAAGTAAAGTGCAACCCCCATAAGGTCCAAGGTAAATGACAAGCCCCGCGAGGGTTGAAGTAAAAAAGAAGTAATGAGAAGCATACCTTCATAACTCATCATTCATCATCAATGACAAGTTTTCCTTAAATATATGAATAAATATAGCATCAATATTACAAGTCATTAACGGGTTCAACATGGTTAGTAGCATAGTTTCTTATCAAGCAAATAGATATATCTTCTAGAGCCCTTAGTATCATGACTCATAATATTAACAACACGAAGAATTTTTAGCATTATCACTAGTTTAGTTACTAGATAAAAGCAAAATATGAGTCCAAACATAATTTATATAGAATTATTGTACATAGTCAATAAGTGTGCCTTCTAGCACCATTTACATCATTGTTTCTAATATCGACAATAAGGAAGATTTCCAATATGATTTATTAGCATAATTATTAAGCATGATCATGACTTGGGCAATAGTAAATGACCCAAACACTACCCTAAACAATGTCTTAAACAAATGTATAATCAATGACTTATCATTACATAATTCATAATCTATTCGTTTGGACCTTGTGCATAGCCATAAGTGATATCATGAACAATGGCTCATTAGTAGCATATTTGTTGGCCTACTATTAGCCTAAAGGTAATTTATCATTAGTTTGAACAATGGCTAAATACTGACATAATATATTGATTATTCATAGTGTGGTCAATAATACCTTTTATGACTTAGGCCATTTAACTGTCAAGGGCTCATTTAATAGCACGTTCATTAGCCCAAACAATAGTCATGAACCAAAAATCATTAATATTTCTAAAAGGTGGCACTCTCTAGTCAATTACTATGTGTAAGGGTTCAAGTGAACTAATCATGAGTCTTGCCTTAAGGTGGCTCAACAAGCCCACATCTAAATTCCTGAACGCATTCCAAGTCAATGTAATACCCCGTACTTTTCCTAGCAAATGCCTACATGAAGGAACAATGCCCAACTAGTATGATATCATGAAACCTCCATGTATGTACATGTTATGCCTATCACATGCTTTGATGGAATGCTTTTATAAATGTATTATGGATTATGATGTTAGTTATATGTTCAAGTAAGTTATGCTTGGTCAGTTTCATTCCATTGATTCCTGGGGGTACTTGTACCCAAATTATTAGCTGTGTGCCTAGAGCCATATCATGTTTCCACGATACTCTCATTTAAGCTACAAATCCTTAGACTTCAGACAGTCTTATGCCTCAGTAAATATTTATGATCTTATGAAGTCAATCAGTTGTCAGATATCTATAATATTCCATTAGTCAATAGAATTTAGTAACTCAGTCCATGTTCAGTTTAGTAAATTATGTTCAGTGTCTATTCAGATGGGAGTAGAAATTAGCACTGAGTAAACCCAAGGATGGGAACTCACCTGTTACGTGAGGGTGTGATTCTTAGAAGCAATCCCTGTATTCCAGAACTATGTAGCTAGCATAGGTTGAGATATCATAGCCTACTATATGAGGGTAGATGAGGTGGCTTAGCCTGCTATTTGAGGGTTCCCACCATTCTCACTAGAGTTACCTATTATATTAGGGTCACTCATATATTGTCCTTACCAATGGCGCGGTATTGACACCCTTCTAATCAGGGAATAGAATAGACCCCAATTCAGATATAATGTATTATTTGGAGCATACCAATTAGATGACTACCTCCCACAGTCTCAATATCAGTCTCAGTAAAAAAACTCAGATAGTTTTTTAGAATTCAGGGCTGTTAGATACAGTCAACTCAGACACAGTATGGAACTCAGATAGTTCCACTAGATTCTAAACTCTTAGATACAGTCACTCATTGTATCAATTATATTAGTTATCAATATGTCATGTGATCAGTATTTAGATTCAGTACTCATGTTACCACAAATTCATATACAGTTACTATGTATGCATGCATGTATTCTCACATTCATATTAGTCAGTTAGCTAGTATTGTTCATGCATATGAACACCATGCATTTAGCCTACCCTACATGCATACTATAATATTCAAAGTACTGACGCGTTTACGCTATAGTGTCTTATACCATAGGTTTAGAGACACGAGCTCCAGATCAGCAGTAGATTCCAATTTTAGTACTCAGAGTTAGAGAGTCCTCATCATTCATGGACATGATTATTTCTCTTTTATCTCATTAATTAGTTTATTAGTTGGAGTTAGTGGGGAATATGTCCCATCAACTCCTTACTCAAATAGTTCAGTCAGTTAGAGGCTTTCTAGACTATTATGTTTCAGACTTTAGTGTGTTCAGCTTTGTTTTGGATATTCTATTACCCCATACAGATGTTATATTATTCAGATTACTTTAGTTATATGAATCTTATGGACTTTCAGTTTATGTTTTTGAATTATTCAGTATTTTATGCGGTATACAGATACAGATATCAGTCATGGGTTAGCTTGCGGTCCTTCAGGGTCATGAGCACCGTGTAGCATTCCGGGCACTAGATTCGAGACATTAAAAACTTGGTATTAGAGCCTAAGGTTCAATATAGTCCTAGGAAGTCTGAAAGCCATATCTAGTAGATTCTTGTACATGGGTGTGTTGCACGCCACATTTATGTACAAGAGGATATAAGATGTTTTAGGAATAGTTTCCCCTCTTTCAGTATTCATTTCATGCCAGTAAGCATAATCTTAAGTCAATCTCTCAGTCTAATATATTTCTCTCTTTCTTCTACAAAATATGCCTCCTAAAAGAAGAAACAAAAATGGGTCAGCCCCTCATCCCGAAGATCCTTTGGGAAATTATGTTTCTTATGCAGAGTTTTGAGCTGCATTCATTACTCTTGCTAACTCAGTTGCTGTATCCTAGCTGCAGTCGAATGAACGACCAACTGTCATTCTAGCCAATCCAGTGACCAATTCGACTGCAGCTAGGATTCGAGATTTCACCTAAATAAATCCTCCACCTTTCATTAGGTCTAAGACAGATGAGGAACTTCAAGAATTCCTCAATCAGGTGTAGAAGGTGACAGACATCATGGGGGTGACTACTGTTTATAGTGTTGAGCTAGCTGCATATTAATTGCAAGATGTTACTAACACTTGGTTCAAGCAGTGGAAGTCAAAGAGGGTAGATAATGCAGGGCTAGTTGAGTGGGAGGAGTTTGAATCTGCTTTCCTCGATAGATTCTTTACCCTAGATCTTAGGGAATCTAAGGTGTTATAATTTCTCAACCTCAGGAAGGGCAATATGATAGCTAAAGAGTATTCTCTTAAGTTTACTCAATTAGCCAGATATGCCCCTCATGTGGTTGTAGATAGCAGGGCAAGGATGAGTAAGTTCATTTCAGGGGTAAATGATAGCATGGTTAATTGAATGCAGATCCGCCATGATGAATAGTGACATGACTTTATCCAGGCTTATGACTCATGCTCAAAAGATTTAGGAGCAAAAGATTAAGATAAGGTAGAAGCAAAATAAGAGAGCAAAGACAGGTAGTTTCAACTTTGCTATGCCTAAGTCAGAAGGAGGAAATCGTTCTCAGTTTTGTCCTAAGTCATTAGTTCCAACTTTTTATTTAGCTAGTGCTCTAGTTCCTAAGTTCAGAGAGGGTAACAAAGATAGAGTGTCAGGATCTAAGTCCCAGGGCAGTGTTAGTAGTGCCCACATATATCCTCTTTGCCTAAGTTATGGTAAGCACCATCAGGGTGTTTGCAAAGTTGGCAGTGACATTTGTTTTAGATATGGCAAGCTAGGCCACAGAGTCAGAGACTGTCCTTAGCTAGGTCCTCAGGGTCAATAGAATCACTCCTCAGCATAATCTGGTTACCCAAATCACTAGGGTACCACCTCCAATGCTACTAGTGGGCAATGCCCAAATCATCTTTATGCTCTTTAGTCTCGAAAATATCAAGAAAATTCTCCTGATGTAGTTACTTGTACATTACAGATCTTTCTTGTGCATATTTATGCTTTGCCAGATCCTGGAGCTTCTTTGTCTTTCATTACTCCCTACATTGAAGGTGATTTTAGAACCAGTCCCAAAATCCTAGTAGATCCATTTTCAGTCTGTACCCCAGTGGGTAAAACCATCATAGCTCAGCGAGTATACAGGAACTGCCCAGTTATGATATTTTAGAAAGTCACTTCAGTAGACTTAGTTGAATTAGAGATGACTAATTTTGATATCATTGTTGGCATGGATTGGCTTTATTCGTGCTATGCCACAGTCGACTGAAGAAATAGAATAGTCCAGTTTTAGTTTTTGAATGAACCCGTCCTAGAGTGGAAGGGTAGTGTATCCGCTTTCAAAGGTTAGCTTGTTTCCTACCTTCGGGCACGAAAAATAATATCTAAAGGATGTGTCTATCATCTTGTATGAGTTAAGGACACTAGTTTTGAGACTTTCGATCTTGAATTAGTCCTAGTAGTGAATAAATATTCAGATGTCTTTCCTAAAGATCTTCCAGGAATTCCTCCCGAAAAGGGAATAAACTTCGATATTGATCTTCTTCTGGATACTCATCCTATCTCTATTTTGCTATATAAAATAGCACCAATAGAACTCAGAGAACTGAAAGAACAATTGAAGGAACTCTTAGATAAGGGATTCATCAGGCCCAACATTTTCCCACAGGGCACTCTAGTATTATTTGTGTGCAAGAAACACCGTTCTCTTAGGTTGTGTATAGACTGCCATCAACTCAATAAGGTCACGGTCAACAACAAGTATCCTCTTCCTAGAATTGATGACTTGTTTGACCAACTTCAGGGTGTTAGTTATTTCTCTAAGATAGATCTCAGATCTGGCAATCATCAACTCAGAGTTAGGGAATGACATTTTGAAAATAGCTTTTCAAACTTGTTATGGTCACTTTGGATTTTGAGTAATGTCATTTGGTCTTACCAACGCCCCAGCAGATTTTATGAACTTGATGAACCGTGTGTTCAACAAGTACATAGACTTGTTCACCATAGTCTTCATAGTTGATATTCCGGTATATTCCCACAATGAGCGTGATCATGCAGACCATCTCAGGACAGTACTTCAGAGTCTTAGAGATCATTAGCTATTCGCCAAATTTAGTAAGTGCTAATTTTGGCTAAGGTAAGTAGCATTGCTTGGTCACATCATTTCTGGTGATGGAATTAGAGTTGACCCTCAAAAGATTGAAGAAGTTTGAAACTGGCCTAGACTTATCTCTCCATCAGATATTAGGAGTTTCTTAGGTTTTGCTGGCTATTACAGATGGTTTGTTGAGGGATTTTCTTGTATTTCATCCCCTATGTCCAGATTGACTCAGAAGAAAGTCAAGTTTTTGTGGTCAGATCCTTGTGAGAAGAGTTTTCAGGAATTAAAGACTCAACTTACCTCAGCTCCAGCTTTAGCTCTTCCAGATGGTCCAGATGGGTTCATAGTGTATTGTGATTCATCCATCATAGGTTTAGGTTGTGTCCTCATGCAGCATGGTAAGGTCATAGCCTATGCCTTCAGAAAGCTTAAGCCCCATGAGAAAAATTACCCTACTCATGATCTTGAGTTAGTAGTCGTAGTATTTTCTTAAAGATTTAAAGGCATTATCTATACAGTGTTCATGTAGATGTGTTCACAGATCATAAGTCTTTATATGTCTTTTCTCAGAAAGATATCAATCTTTGTCAGAGAAGGTGGTTAGAGCTCTTGAAAGATTATGACATGAGTGTCCTCTATCATCCAGACAAGGCCAACATAGTGGCCTCAGTAGAGTATCCATAGGTAGTGTTTATCATGTTGAGGACAGTAAAAAGAAGTTAGCTTAGGAAGTCCATCAGCTTTCCAGACTGGGCATTCTCTTAGTCGATATAGATGAGGGTGACATATGGGTTTAGAGTAGTTTCGAATCATCTCTAGTTTTCAAGGTAAAAGAAAAGCAAGATAGAGATCCCAACCTCATCAAGTTGAAAGTATCAGTTTATGATCAGAAAGTAGAGGTTTTCTCCGAAGAGGGAGATGGTGTTTTGAGTTCTCAGGGTCGTTTCTGTGTTCCAGGTGTAGAAGACTTAAGGTAGTGAATTCTTGTAAAAGCTTATGGTGTGTGGTACTCTATTCATCCAGGGGCCAGAAAGATGTACCACGACTTACGGGAAATCTATTGGTGGAGTGGGATGAAAAGAGACATTGCAGAGTTTGTGGCTATGTGCTCTACATGTCAGCAAGTTAAGATAGAGCATCAGAATCCTAGTGAATCCATGCAGGAGTTTAGTATTCCTACTTGGAAGCGGGAAGTTGTGAACATGGAATTCGTGATGGGTTTGCCTCTAACTCGTCATAAGCATGATTCAATCTAGGTTATTGTAGATAGAAAGACCAAATTATCTCATTTCCTTCCAGTTCATTCCTGTTATTCAGCCGAGGATTTCGGTAAACTCTACATCAAGGAGTTGGTCAGATTGCACAGTGTTCCGCTATCTATTATCTCAGACAGAGGTACTTAGTTCACCTCTTATTTTTGGAAAGCGTTCAAAAAGGGTTTTGGTACCCAAGTTCATCTTAGTATATCCTTTCATCCTCAGATAGATGGTTAAGTAGAAAGAACCATTCAGACGTTAGAAGATATGTTATGGGCATATGCGATTGATTTCAAGGAAAGTTGTGATGACCACTTATCTTTGATTGAGTTTGCATACAACAACAGCTATTATTCTAGTATTCGGATGGCTCTATTCGAAGCTTTCTATAGTAGGAGATATAGATCTCCAATTGGTTGGTTCAAATTTAGTGAGGCCACAGTCATAGGGCCTGATTTAGTATTTGACGCCTTAGAAAAAGTCCAGTTGATCAGACAAACACTCCGGGCTGCTCACAGATGATAGAAGTCTTATGTAGATATTCGTAGAAAAGATCTCAATTTTTAGATTGGTGACTATGTCTATCTAAAGATCTCTCCACGAAGGGAGTGAAGTGGTTTGACAGGAAAGGGAAACTTAGTCAGCGATACGTCGGTCCCTTCAAGATTCTCAGTGGATTCGGCAAGGTAGCTTATGAGCTCGAATTGCCTTCATATCTAGCCTCAGTTCATCCAGTATTTTGTGTCTCTTTGCTCAAGAAGTGCATAGGTGACCCCTTACTTGTAGTCCCTATTCAGAGAATTGATGTTCATAATACTCTCTCTTATGAAGAGATTCTAGTTGAAATCTTAGACTATCAGACTCGCAGATTGAGGAATAATGAAGTCCCTCTATTTAAGGTTCTTTGGTGAAATTAGTCCATCGAGGGAGCTACTTGGGAAGCAGAGGCAGACATGGATACCAAGTATCCTCACGTCTTCTTTGCCAACTCAGATCAAGATCAAGGTAATAGTTCTCCTTATGCTTAATCAGTTTCATGTTCAGTGTTCACCACCAACTTGGTATGAAGTTTTATGCTCATGTTTGCATTATAAACTTGGTATCAAGTACCATTGCATATTTATCCATGCACTCATGTCTCAGTTCAGTTATGTAATTATGCATCAGACATGCATTCTCATTATGAGAAACTTAGTTCTTCAAAACACTCAGTCATGCATTCAAGAATCAGTTACACATGCATCAGATATGCATATTTAGTATTAGCTTTTATTAGACTCTAACCTTAGGCCCATTTAGTAGACAAGGGACTCTATCCTCAAGCCTAGGGAATCTAAATGCAAGCCATTTTATTCAGCGAGGTAAATTAACGTTAAGAGATCTCTTTATGCAAAGGACTTCAACCTCGAGCCATCTTGTAAGGAAGGGGACTTCAACTTCAATCCATCATAACTATCCTTAGTTGACATTGGGACTTTAAACCTTTTCCCATGCATCAACACTTATTCTATACAACACTTAAGGACTTTAACCATTTAACAAGTTCAACACTATACATGACCTTATGGTCCTTATAGGAGCCTTCATTACCCAACTATTTCAATAGTCTATTGCCTTTATTAAACTCATCATATAATTCAATTTATGTTCATCAAGACCCTCACAAACTATGCATATTTCATAAGCAATCTTATACCACATTCATACCACACTTTAGTTCAACACACAATTCAAGTTCATCTTCATATTGAAGGGTTTTAACCCCTTATTAGAAATTAACTCAAGAAGGTCATCATTTCACAATACATCGCTTACAATACCTTTATAACATCATTTATCAATCATTTATACTTATTGGGTCATTGCCCTAATTAAACACATCACTACATATGACTAGACAATTCACTTAAACATTTTACCAACACCTTGCATACATACATTTAACAAGGCTATTTTCATGGTATAAATTATAAAGATTAGGGTTACTCAATTCACTAATGTTAAAACACATTCAACAAGAACCCACGTATACAAATCACCATCAATGATATGTATAAACATAAGTCTAAGAAAGAATAACATTATTCATCATTAGGCAACAAAACACTTTTCATTTGGATTTTAAAATCACCATGTACACTTACTAATCCAACTATAAAATACATAAGTCTAGAGTTATTTGAAAAGGGGAATAGGTACATGCCTTAGACAACTTGATTAACCCAAGAAGCTTGACTTCACTTGTCTTCTAGATTGATACCCTTGAACCCTAGCCTCAATACTTCACAAATTGTGTTTAATAGAGTATTTAGGGTATTTGATCCATCAAAATAGATGTCTAGGAGGCTACAATCACTTATATAGTGAGGGGAATTAGGATATTAGGTGTAGGAAATGACCAAAAGGACCTTAGTTAAAATCTGGAAAATGAGCATGTGCATGGGTATGACTCACTTAGAAACCATACCCTAGGGTATGAGTGGTACCCTAACTCATACCTTAGGCCTCACTGTGATTCATACATTGGTTAGAGTGTGACTACACACTTTTGAGTCGTATCCAAAGGGTATGACTCATGAACTAACTCACACATATGACCCATACCAAAAATAGTCCACTTTTGATTAAGGATTAACTCTATATGATTGTTCATAGTGCGACTCGTACCTTAAGGTACAATTGGTTTGAACATCACTTATACCTAGGCCAGTGAGTGACCCTCACCACTCTATCTAGGGTACGATAGAGGGGGTAACCAACTCGTATCCAAAGGGTAAGAGTGATACCCTTGGTTGTACCAAGTCCAGAGACATCAAATTAGGGAATTTTTCTATGGTTTAAAGTCTAGGTGTTTCAAATAAACTACTCGATAACTGAACTATCAGTTCTAACAAGTCATAATTGACTTGAGAGAGATATGGAAAAGCTCTTATAGAAACAATAAGTAGGATTAATAAAAATGACCGGAATAGTCATTACAATATCCACGACTAAGGAATTTTTTCCGTAAAAGTTAAAGATGGGGATGTACTTGAAGTCTCAAACAGGTGTGAATACTGGGCCGGCATCTTGCTCTCGATCTTCTTAGTGGCCTCCTCCACTAGACGGTTTCTTTGTTGAACCTTAGCTACTATAATTTCTCTGGGGTGTAATCATCTCACATCACTAGCCAAAGTAAGCACAGGCTCCTCCACAAATGTCACATGGCCATCTAATTGTATTGAGTCCCATCTAAGCGCATAATAAAGAACAAAAATTTCTCAACGAGGAGACATGGAAAACTAGATATATAGCATCAATATCCATAGGTAAAGCTAACTCACAAGCTGCCTTATCAACAACGCAGAGTATCTCAAAGGGTCCAACATATCTCAAACTAAGCTTACTATTCTTCCTGATCCTCCTTATACCAATCATGGGCAAAATACAGAGGATTAAATGGTGACCAAATCCAAATATCTAGGCATAAATCCTATGGTCTGCGCAGGCCTTCTGCCTACTCTGAGATGCTCTCATCCTATCCTGAATCACCTTGACTCTAACCAACGAGTCCTAAAGAAAATCTGTATCATGCGGGTCTAGACTCAGGAGTTTAAATAGATCCAGCCATAGAATGACATCCCCTACCATACAAAGCCTCCAATCAAACTCATAAAATATTTCTAAACTCTAAAGTTTATTGAATAAATCATCAATGTGAGACATAGGATAACGGTTCTTCACTATCACCTTACTAACCTACTTATAATCCATACACATACGTGAAATGACCATCATTTTTCATCATGAGCAATATAGTGGCATACTAAGAAAACACACTTTGTCTAATAAAACCCTATTAAAAATATTGTAAAGCTGAGAATTCAACCCTTTAAGCTTCATAGAAGCCATATTATAAGGTTCCATAGAAATAAGTTGGCTGACAGGCTAGAGATGAATAGAAAACTCAACCTTATGGATAGGGGAAATACTAGGAAGGTTGATGGGGAACACATTAGGAAACACACAAACAATAAGAACTGAGTCATGTGATAGACTTTCAAAACTAGCATCATAAACATAATCATAGTGAAGTTTTTTATCGTTTTGTGTGCATCCTGCAAAGTAGCTATGGTTCGGATACGTAGGGTGCGCTCCTAGCATTAAGAGTATTTCTTATCTCCCACTTATGTATTAGACTAGTCTTTATGTTTTATTCATAGACGGGTTGTATCTACATATTCATTTAGTACTTTATTTTTGTAAATCTTATTACATTAGAAGCTTTTGTACAGATTCAACTAGGTTTTGGAACTATCATGTGTATTTTAGCTTATCTACTATGTTTATTCCACAATCTTCCTTTATTTTTCTTGATATCTATTACTAGTAGTTTTAGACTACGAGTTGGCTTACCTATCGGTAGGTTATAGTAGGTTCCATCATGACTCAAGAAATTGGATCATGATAATAGGAATTCTCATAACCAAATTGACAAGTAAAAGATTGAATATAATTTACTGAAAAAATAATGTTCAATCTAAATGATTTTCTATACAATTGTGTAGCCTAATAATAATTTTGAGCTAACATGTAATGAAAAACTATAGATTATGATTCAACAACCACGAAGTTTTGATTTTTACATTTTTGGGGCAAAGCGAAAGTAGAACAACAACTTGAAGAAATTGAGAGGAGCGATTCTTTGGGAAGATATCTTTCAGCTATGCCTTTTTGTATTAGCAAAATGATATAGTCCATAAAGCCTGAATCATAGGGTAATGCAATAAAGCCACCACTCAGTAGTCAAAACCTTTTTCAGACATGATTAAAAGTTCCTAACGGTCTCATTTTCAAGGTAAGTCAAGGGATATGCATAGCGAATGAGATCAATTGTATAGACTAAAAAATGGTCCTTTTCAACTGTACAGGATGAGGATAAAATGCATCTGCTTATATTACTTCTATTTCTTTGAAATGGAATCCTCTTCCTCTGCTTGAGTGTAAATTTGTATCATCTCTTGGCTATCTTGATGATTTTCTTAGCGCTAAGCATTGCCATTTTTCTTAAGAGATTGAAAATAAGAAAGTAAACTAAAAATTTAATACAATTTGATGGTTGAACAAATAATGCTTGTAAATTATGATTAAAAAGTCATAGAAGGAGAGGTTGTTTATATAAAAGGCTTAGGATTAGAGCTAAAGTTTTTGTCACTAACCATCGGAGGCAAATCTATGTTTCGATACTTGTCAGCCATGTTGTTATTGGGCCTTAGATTTTTGGTTGAAAGATTATAAGTATCTTCCTTCAAAATTTGAAACTATTATATGAACAACTGCCAGTGAGAAGTAAGACCATGTTCTTCACCGCTTATTTTTATATAGATTTGGGATATTTGAATATCATCTTAGCTATTCTATGTTGGATCTCTATCACCATATTTTAAAAATAGATGGTCCACGGCAAAGCCCTTATCTTCATCCACTTTTATGGATTTTATAGAGTGATTACAAAATCATGAGAGGGATAGGGGCCTAGCTTTTGTATCCAACAAATTTTGAAACCAAAATAGTTTAGAGAAAAACCAAAACTATTTGAAACTTTATCTGCAATTGTCTCTTATTAAATATTTTGGATATGAAACTTATCAATAACTTTTATATAATATATATATATATATATATATATATATATATATAGAGAGAGAGAGATGAGTATAGATCTGATGATGTGGCATGTCTCAAAAATCTCTATTACTATTTATATTTTTTCTCTTTTTTTGAACTCTTTCTTAATTTTTTTCTATTTATGTCATATATTAATAAACCTAAAGATCATTTGTTAATTATGACTCTATTAATTACCCATCACATTTTAGATGAGAATACCAAAAGTCAATATTAATTCAACAATTAGTGATCAATCATTTATGCCATCAAATCAATAAGACTACACAAAACGTGGAAAAGTATAAATGCATGAATATCTTTAATAGAACCCACTAAGGATATTTGGAGGATATTGTTTTTTTGGCATATGGAAGGTTTGATTGTTCTGTTACAAAATCTTTTCTTACACAAGCTAATGCTTTGGATATTTCTAGGAATATGTTTTTAGCTTTTATTTGAAGTTTAATAATTACTAATCCATTCATTTATATGAATGGTTCAAACATCCTTGAGAATAGTAAATTAAAGTTTTTTGTTTATTCTTTAATTAGTCTTATTTCTTCATAAGCTTTGTTTCTTCTATTTTTTCCTCCACATGTGAGGGTGAAAGGATAGAACGGCTATGATTGATATTATTTTTTATGTTCAAGTTTTAGTTTTTCTGAATCTATTGGCCTTTTCTCTTATATTTTAATGTCAAAAAAATAGTAATAAATATCTCAAATTATTTTTTGATTTTTTACTTATAAGGAGTGTATCAAAAGCAAATACAATAAATCTCCTTATAGTAATACATAGCTATTCAATCTCTCACACAAGTCTTCCCTTTTTACACAATTCCCAAAAGAGGTAATGGGGTGATGCATTCTTACTGCTCTGGAGTCCATTACAGCTTCTCACTTCTATATTTTTGAAAGTTCTAATCTTGAATATGAATTTAATTTTATTAATGTAAAATTATGTCACTAGGGATAAAATATATGTATATATTGTAAAGACCCTTCATGTCATTTTCCATATTTCTGATTATTTTCACTGTTAGAGTTTTTCCATAGTTGTCCCAAGTAATCTAAGACTAGTTGAGACTAACAGTTTAATTATCAGATAGTTCATTTGGTGTTTAAAGCCAATTCCCTATTTTAAAGTCTTCAGTGGTTCTAACTAGTCACCAGTGAAAAATTCAGTCAAATGACCTTTTATTCCAATCCTTACTATTCAAATAGCTTCAGAATGATGACTTTAGGTTAGGTGAACTCTTGGTTTGGGTCTTGAGGCACCCAGGTTTATTTTGACCTATTGTTTAGGAAGTTAAGAAAATGAAAATTTTATATGGGACCCAGTTTGTAAGACCCCGCAAAATTCTCTCATAGTTTGAGCCTTAGAGCTTGTTCAGTAAAGTGTTAATCAACCCTAAAAGGTTAAGAGGTGTCTTCCTAAGTGAGAAGTGTTTTAAACCATGTAGAATTTCCCTAATATTGACTTTTTTAAGAGCAGTTTCCCCTTTTTTAGTATTCATGTCGTGCGAGTGAGCATGAGCTCAAGTTGATCCTCAGTTTAATCTACCTCTTTCTTCTATTTACATAGTATGCCTCCTCACAAAGATGATATTCGTATGGTTGATGATCATCCCTCTCAGCCAGTAGATCCTGAGAATGATTATGTGTCACATGTAGAGTTTTGAGAAACTTTTTAGGTGCTATCCATAACCAACATGCTATAGCCCTACCTCAGTAATATGGGGGTTCAGCCACAGCTAAAATTAGAGATTTCATAAGAATGAACCCACCATAATTCCTTGGGTCAGTAGTAGGTGAGGACCCACAGCTTTACCTTGAGAAGGTAGGGAAGATTACCCAGATTATGCATATTTTTGAGGAAAGTGTAGAGTTAACATCCTATAGGCTGAAGGATATTGTCCATGACTAGGTTGTAGTGTGGAAGAAGGGAATAAGGGAGGATGCAGCTCCCGTGACTTGGCAAAAATTTCAGGGTGCCTTTTTAGATAAGTTTTTCCCATTGGGGATAAGGAAAGCTAAGGTAGAAGAATTCATGAACCTAAGGTAACGCTCCATGATAGTGAAAGAGTATTGTCATAAGTTTAACCAGTTAGCTAAGTATGCTCTTGACTTGATAGCTGACCCTAGAGCGAGTATGAGTAAGATTGTGACTGGTGTGTCCGGGTTAGTATTAAAAGAGTGTAGAACTTCTATGCTCAATAGAGATATGGACCTTGCTAGGCTGATAATGCATACACAATAAATTGAGGTAGATAAGATGAAAGAAAGAGAGAGAGTGAGTAAGAGAGCCAGAACAGGTAGTCATGGTTTCTCTCATACAGGGTCCCAGGGTAGTAGTCATTTTTAGCATAGTCAGAGATTTTCAGTCCCAGCTCCATCCTCAGCTAGTGTACCTACACCAAAGTTTCTGGATTTCAGTTATGATAGGGCGCTAGGATCCAAAGCCCTAGGTAGTGCTAGTGGTGTTCGTACCAATCTGTTTTGTGGAGAGTGTGATAAGAGTTACCTAGGCGTGTGTAGAGTTGGTAGTGATGTGTGCTTTGAGTGTGGTGAGCTAGGCTACAGAATACGAGAGTGTATAGTACTAGCTCAGATGAGTAGAGAGTTTTTTCAGCAGAGTGCCCAATCCGGTGACAATTGTGGTCAGCGTCAGAATAGTTTCTATGTATTTCAGGCTCTCTATGATTAGGAAAGTTTCCTTGATATAGATTCGGGTATGTTATGAGTCCTTCATCTTTATGATATGCATTTTTAGATCCTTTGCTCCCATTATGAGCTTATATGTCAGCATAAGTCTTGCATTAGTTTCAAATCTCAGATGGTCAATCATGACCCAGTTCATAGGTGCCCCGTGTGCTGCCCCAATATTTTAGTAAAGCATTTTTAGAGGGACATAGAGTCCCAAGAAGGAGATACCCCATGATATTGTGATGTTTTCATGTCCTTAGACCATTCGTTTTCATGTTCAGACTCTTCTTACGAAGTTAACATCACTTATTATTGAATAGCCATTCATGCTATCAAGAGTCAGTACAATCAGACATTTATGCATTAGATATGTATGTTTAGTAGAAAGAGCTCAGTTTTTGAGTGTATTCAGTCATGCATTCATGAAAACAACTCAGTTATGCATCCATCCATCAGATATGCATTTCTATTATGAGAAGTCAGCTTATGAGTAGCTTCAGTCGAGTATTCCATGCATCAAATATGTATGTTCAGTATGAAAGTTCAGAATATCAGTAGTTCCAGTTACATAGTCATGTTTCAGATGCTCCCATTCCTTGAGTAAGTTCAATCGATTAGTATTATTAGCCTATCAAGCAACATTCGAGGATGAATATTTCTAAGAGGGAGATATTGTAAGACCCTGCAAAAGTCTCTCACAGTCTGAGCCTTAGAGCGTGTTTAGTAAAGTGTTAATCTGACCCTAAAAGGTTGAGAAGTGTCTTCCCAAGTGACAAGTATTTTCAACTATGTAGAATTTCCTTAATATTGACTTTTTTTCATGTACATCATTAAATAAGCTTTCCGTCGATACCAAATTTGGCCAAATCTGACACTCGGGCAAAGAGTTAGAGCTATTTAAGTAAGACAATATGCCACCTAGCACTTTAGCACATCACAGAGCCAGCCAAAATGGCAATCGTCAAACTCTAGTAAGCCTCCATGATTATGGCGCGTTGCACCAAGGATTATTTTTAAAATTGTCAATTTCCAGTGCACCGATGCAATTCTACCACGTGGTGGTGCCTTTCTAGTTCGCAACCAAGGTGGCAACGCGATTCCACCGCGTCGCACCATCAAGCAGTTTCCCGATTGTCCAATTTTCAGTGAGCTGGTGCAATTTTGGTGCATAGCACCAGCATGTAAAATCAGGATTCTTCAGTTTAATTCTAAGGGAAAAAATGGTCTTTTCCCAATCCCTATATATACTCCTTAACACGAAATTTGGCCTTATTTTACCCAAAATATCATTATTTTCTATAAAAGTTGTTCAAGAACAAGAGCTATGGTTCCAAAATCAAAAACCTTCCTTCTTCTTCAAGAGAAATCAAGAAATCAAGAATCTCTCCAAGGGTTTTCAAAAAAGAGTGTCTCTAAGGTGTGCAGATATTGATTCTTGGGTTCCTTTCATCCAAGAAGCTTAAGAACCCTTTTTCTAAATTTCAAAGCTTGTATGTTTATGAGTTTTCATGATTCATGTGAGTTGAAATTGATGTTCATGCTATTATTGAGTTGTGATTTATGTTTGTTTACAAGGTTTTCAAGCTTTGACCCTAGTATGTGGTATTCATGTGATGTTCATAATAAACCCTTTTCAAATTACTTGTTAAGTGGTGTGTTCATGTTAATTAAGTGTATAAATTGTTGAATAAGAAAATCATGCTCCCCATATGCTTGATAAAATGCTTATATGAATGAATTAGAGTCAATCCCCAATTGTGCGTAAGCCCATGCATGTCAAGTGTTTGTTGAAAAGCCTTAGTGAATGAATTGTGGCATGATAGCATAAAATCTCCCAATTTTGTGCTCTTTACATGCAAAGACTTTAATGAATGATAACTGTTTGATGAATGAATTGTAACATGATATCATGAAGTTTCCCATATATGTGTTCTCCGATACATGCCAAGACTTAAATATGTGCAAAATCCTTGTTACAAGGCCTTGTTGAATGGTGTATGATCCAATAGTATGTCTCCCACCCCTGTGTTATTATATGTTTAGGATTTCTAAATGCTTGAAGTGATGTCTTAGTGATTATGATGGTGAATAAGTGACCATGGTCTTGATTATTCAAGAATGGTTATGTTTTACTTTTATGTTATCAAGTCTTGAAGGGATTTATACCTGATAATTTAGCTTTTATCTAGAGCCCGTGTCAGTTTTCACGATAATTCCTTTAGGGCCATGATTCTCAAAACTCAGCGAGTTATAGAACTCTATATTCTTAGACAGATACAGAACATAACAAATCTCTATAATCTCTGTAATCATCGTAATCTCAGTATTGCTAGTAATCTAGCCTCAGTTCTGTACCCAGCTTAGATCTAGTAGTATTCAGGTGTTCAATTCTGACCTCTGTGGTAATCAGGTACTCTATTCAAAGCTCAGTGTTGTTTAGTCAGACAATAAAATTCAGTAGTATTCCATAAAATACGAAACCAAGTGAATTTAGCTTAACTTAGTCAAATCGTTCGAGAAACATGATCAGTATCAGATTCAGCTTAGTTTGTATTTAGTTAAGAATTAGTTTAGAGTCGTTCAATTGGGAGTTAGAGCTAGCACCGTGTGAGGGCAAGGATGGTGGCTCCCTGTCAGAGAGGTAGAGTTGTTAGGAGCAATCCCTTAACTCCCGAACTGTGTAGCCAGCGCCAGATGCAGGGGTCACCCATCAAGAAAGGCTGGTCACCCGTCAAATAGGTTTGACTATTATATTGCCTTAGGCTAGACTTCCTGTGAGGATCACCCATTAGATAGGCTTAACTAGAGAGGTCTTTACCCGTGGCACGATATTGACACCCTTCGAGGCATGTTGGTTAAGTGACTACTTCCCACAGTTGCAGTTTTAGTATCAATCTTTAAAAATCAGGACTGTCAGATATAATCATCTATCTTAGTGAGGAACTCAGATAGTTCCATTGATCCATTGACCACCCGTCATATAGGCTTGGTCCCATATAAAGTTATTCCGTATTAGATCTAGAGATCACTGGTCAGATAGACTTGATCTCAATCTCATATTCAGTTGAGTAATATTATCATCAGATCCTGAGATCACCTGTCAGATAGGCTTGATCTTAGTCTTAGATTCAGTTGAGTAATCTCATTATCAAATCTCAAGATCACCTTTCAGATAGGCTTGATCTCTGTCTCAGATTTAGTTGAGTAATATCATTATCAGACCCCAAGATGACACATCAGATAGGCTTGATCTCAATCTTATATTTAGTTGAGTAATCTCATTATCAGATCCTGAGATCACCCGTCAGATAGGCGTGATCTTAGACTCAAATTCAGTTGAGTAATCTTATTATCATATCCCGAGATCACCCGTTAAATAGGCTTGATCTCAGTCTCAGATTCAGTTAAGTAATCTCATTATTAGATCCCGAGATCACCCATTAGATAGGCTTGATCTCAGTCTCAGATTTAATTGAGTAATCTCATTATCAGATCCCGAGATTACCCATCAGATAGGATTGATCTCAATCCCAAACTCAGTTGAGTAATCTCATTATCAGATCCTGAGATCACCCATCAGATAGGCTTAATCTCAGTCTTATATTTAGTTGAGTAATCTTATTATCAGAACCTGAGATCACCTGTCAGATAGGCTTGATCTCAGTCTTAGATTCAGTTGAGTAATCTCATTGTCAAATCTCGAGATCACCCATCAGATAGGCTTAATCTCAGTCACAGATTTAGTTGAGTAATCTCATTATCAGACCCTGAGATCACCCATCAGATAGGCTTGATCTCAGTCTCAGATTTAGTTGAGTAATCTCATTATCAGACCCTGAGATCACCCATCAAATAGGCTTGATCTTAGTCTCAGATTTATTTAAGTAATATCATTATCAGATCCTGAGATAACCCATTAAATAGTCTTGATCTCAGTCTCATATTCAGTTGATTAATCTCATTATCAGATCTAGAGATCACCCATCAGATAGGCTTGATCTTAGTCTCCAATTCAGTTGAGGATTCTTGTTGTCCAATTCGGACATGATCTTTTCTTATCATTGATAGTAGACTTTAGAATTATCTGCTACAGAGGTTTGATCTCTGATACAGTTAGTCGAGAGTATAAAACTTAGAATTCAGTCATTGATATAAGTAGATTTAGTTAATCATTTTTAGTATTATCAGTTTTCAAGATTACTCGCTAGATAAAACTGATCTTAACTCCAGTACTCATTTATCAGTATCAAATAATTCAGTTGTTCAGTATCTCAGGCATTAGTAGTGAGTTCAAATGACAGTAATGCAGTATCCGAGGTTCAGTATTCAGAGTCATGATGGTTGTAGTTATGGCTTGTGCATTCATGCATATGTTCTCATTCAGTACTCTCATGATTATTCAGTTCAATAATTGTTCATGCATAAGACCTTGCATTTAGCCTTACCTCATCTTTATACTCGGTACATTCTTGTACTTACATATTTGCGCTATGGTGTTTTTTTTGACACCATAGGTTCAGAAGCACGAGATCCAAAGTACCCTTAGCAGCTCAATCCCAGTCAACAACTGTAGACATAGCAGTGAGTCCTCTTCAGTCGAGGATGATCATTATTTTTATTATTATCATATCAAATTTTTTTATTTCCAGTAGACGGATTTAGTTGGGGACATATCTCATCAACTCTACAGTTCACACAATTTAGAGGCTTTTTATACCGATGTATCAGTATTTCGTTTTCAATTTTGAGTATTTTCAAATGTTTTGAACCTTATGGACAGTTTTTACATTTATTATCTATATTATGTAGTTTTCAAGTACAGATATCAGCAGACGGTTAGCTTGTGATCCTTCGGGATCATGAGCACCGTGTGACATTTCGATTCCAGAAAATTGGGTCGTTATACATTTTTAGTCAAAATGACCTTGAATAGAAATTTAAACTATGTCATTGATTTGAAAAGTCAAATTTGGTATGGTAGCATAGTTCATTTGCATATACGGGATTCCGAATGAATCTCAAGGGGTTGGTGGAGACTTGGAAAATTCCAAGTCTCAGTTAGATCTGGTACGTTCTCTAATAACAAGTAACGGTCTGCGATTGTGATATCCTCTATAGGCTAGCATTTGCTTTGATTATATTGCACATGTTGCGAAAATGACTCACTTTGGCAGCCACAAAATATAGCGATTGTAAGGGTTGCATCATAATTGGGATACCCGAACACCTGGTAAAGGTGTAAAAAGATCCTTCCCATCTCGTTATTCCCATTTTTCATCTATTTTAAAGAGATTAAAACCCTAAATATTGGGGAAAGCTTAGGATTAACTCTTGTACATGATTTGGGATCCTGAGTATCATTATTTACATGATTTTCCTTTGAATTGTATTTCACTAATTTAATGGTTCGTTTCCCCTATTCTTTCATAAAATCCCTATAAATTGGTGAGTTGATTTTAGCACGTATATAGCTCGAATTAACCCATTTTGAGGGTAATTACTCCTTGAGCATGAGGGAATATTGGGTCGGCTTTGGAAATACAATTTTTATAAATGGGGCCCATATGGGGTTTTGAGTATATTTTGACCAAGCATAATAGTCCAATATATGTATCATCATTCTCGTGTTGATGAATAGAATGTGATTTTTCTAGCATGGTTCATTGTAGAAGCTTCTTGGAAAAGAAAGTCAGTGATTTAGCGAATTCTTCAAGCTTTCTTTGACCTCTTGATAGGCTAGGCTTTCCTACTTACTAGATTGAGCTTTGTCATAGTACGTTTATAATCATGTTAGCTTTGGGATGGGTTTTAGGTATTGGTGATGAAGTTCAAAATGCTTGGGTTAGTTGGATCGTTAGATTATTCAAAAATCATAAATTAGGTGTAATTGGATTATTTCCTCATGCTTTAGGTAAAATCTCTATCTTAGTGTTGATTATGATTTAGTAGACATCTAAAAGTAGATTTAGATACCTTAGCCTAGTCCAATATAGAATTTTCCTTGTAATGAATTTCGGAGATTTAGAAGTGGGCCCTTGATCAGCCTTAGGACAAGACTTGAACTAGTCATAGAAAACTTTTAAGTGCTTATTTTATAATGCTAAATTTATATTATTAGGCTACATGAGACTAGATATTTAGTAGTCATGATGATTGGATATTGGGGTTGATGTTAAATATGATGAAATCCTTATTTGTGATATTATTAGTGATATATATACCGATACAAGTCTAGATATTGATTACTATATTAATGATATATATACTGGTTTGATCTGAATAATGATTATAATATTGACGATATATTTACCGGTTTAAGTGTGGCCATTAGTTATGATATTGATTATATGATACTGGCTCAAGTCTAGCAATAGAGTATGATATTGATATATGAATATCGATTCTAGTTTGAAAATGGGAAATTATGTATAGTGTAGCATGACATAGATGGGGTCTAATTGTAACATGAGAGCTGGAAAAAGGTAGTGGTCTGGTTTATGCTTTACTTAATTATATCCTTCAGGCTTATAGGGGCCTGCGTTGGGTCATTTACTTTTTTGCACTTATTGGCTTATGTGGCCAATTTTGTAGTTAAAATTGCATGGATTTGATCCTTTATGTTATGTTATTATTTTGGTTAATTATTTATTTATGCATAGTGTTGTTGGAGATAATTCAGGTTTGCCTCTACCATGACTTAGTTATGTTATCTTCCGTATTATCATAGTTATAGCATTATTTAGCTCAGTCGGCCGATGATGCCTACTAGTACCCGTTGTTTCAATACTCATACTACACTTCTATACCTTTTTGGTATAGATCTAAGTACTAGTAGTCATTCTTAATTCGTCGATTGTGCTGTGTTGGATTCTGGAGATAGGGTGAGCTCTTAATGTCAAAGTTGCCCAATTCCTTCTATATTATTTATGTCGTCTTTTTCTTTGAGTAAAATTTTATGAATTTTTAGAACTTGAGTTGTATTTATAGTAGTCTTGTTTTGTCTCTACCAGGTCATGGTATGGTTTCTATGTTATGGCTATCTTTTTTACTATCTCTATTGTTTTGCCTATTTAAAAGTTACAATTGTCTATTTTGCCCTTTATAGGATATTTTCCACAAAGTTAACCCAATGAATTAATCTTTGAGTTAGGGTTCGGCTTACCTACTGGCGGGATAAAGTTGGTCCCATCATTACTCATAAATTGGATCGTGACAAATATGTATCAGATCCTAGGTTTCACCAGTATTATTGGTACAAGAGCTAGTGTCTAGTAGAGTCCTGCAAATTGGAATGATGACATCTATTTCTTATATTTGGGTGGCTATGGTATATTCTTAGAAGTTAAGTGTTCTTAGCTTCTTTCACTCATTTTGTGCTACAAGTCTGAGTTGGTTTATAAGCATTCCTTTAACTTCACTCTTTCGTAAGTGGTTAGGACACATAATAGTAGTACACAAGATAAGGGTTCCAAGATCAATACTAGGGATTGTATCATTGTTTTTTGATGATTTAGAGTTCATGGACATCCTTAATATGTGTCCCCAGCTAGGGACCAGGATAGGGGGCCTTTACCAGACCCTATTCCCGTTCTTGAGCCAGAGGTTCTTCCCTCAGCCATCGATAGGCCAGGGACCAACCCCGGCTCACCGAGGTTCATTTATTCTTCATTTCATACGAGTTCTTTGATTTAGCTTTTGGGACTAGTTGGTAGTGCACTATCTGATGATGCATAGTCTATAGATCATAGTGGTACTAAGGCGAGGGCACATCATGTTGTTGCGACTCCTAGAGTTGAGGTCTCCACTATGTTTCTAGTTCTTGAGTTGGTAATTCTTATCTAGTGGTTTCCCATCCTACCATGTCTATGTAGGTGTATAAAATGTTAGACATATTCTTGAGATTTGATCCACTTAGGTTTTCTGGTACACCAGGCGAGGATGAATCTGAGTTTCTAATTATTTGTGAGGATATATTCTGTAATTTAGGCCTAGTTGAGACTCGTGATGTTAACTACACTAATTTTCATTTATACTTGGTTGCTCAACATTGGTGGAGAGGTTATCTTCATTCCAAGCAAGCTAGATCTTCTTATTTGACATAGGCTCAGTTCATTTAGATTTATCTTAGAGAAGTACATGCCTTGTAGCCATAGAGATGACTTGAGAGATTAGTTCTATATATTGGAGTTGGGTTCTATGAAGGTTGTGAAGTTGAGGCTCATTTTCACAAGTTGGCTAGATATGCTACTTCTATTTTAGATATTGAGTATGAGAGGGTTCACTTTTTTATTTGAGGAATGGGATTTCCTCTACACATGTCTACTCAAAGTTTTGTTTTTGTGGGTAGGTCTTTCACTTTGGTTTTTTGCCATGCTCAGGTGGTAGAGGAGATTCTTCATGAGTCCCAAGAGATAGTGATAAGAGGCCTTGGTATCAGGGTAGTTTCAGTGGGAGTCATAGTAGCTCCCAATTTAGAAGTAGTAGTTTTCTGGGTAGGTACCCTTCTTCTCAGTTGATTTAGCCTCACAATCAGTCCAATAGGCTTCTTTAGGCAGCGCTCTAGATTACTGATGGACGTCAGTCTTTTGTTAGTAATCTCCCTAGTCAGGGTAGTGGTCAGTCTTCAAGGGGTTCATCTCCTGGTTATTTTAGTCATGGTGGTTATTTTGAGTAAGTCGGATCTTCTAGTTGTGGTTCAGCTCAGGTGATATGTTATGGTTGTGGATTTTTTGGTTATTACTCGTGTGTTTCCTATTATGGGATGATTGTTATTGCATCTCGGAGTGTTCCCCTATTAAAGTAGTTCATCCCTCAGCTATAGAGGTATGAATGGTCATAGGGGTGTCCCCAAGGTGCTCGAGGTAGTTCAATTTTCTTTGATAGCCCAGGCCTCTACTATCATTGAAACCTTGACTAGTCAAATTAGAAAGGATCTGTGAAGAAGCAGTCCATTTAAGAGATTTGTTAAGCTTTTCTTTCAAATGGACCAAGTCTTATTCTAACTCTTCATTATTGTGGAGTGCAAATATAAAGTGTTTTTGTGAATCCTTCAATTTCAACTCATGATCAATTTGAAGCCTTGAGGCTTCCTTGTTCCCTTTACCATCTAAATCATTTACATTCTTTAATTGACACATATAATTTTGATTTTCAATATTCAATTTAGTGACCATATCTTTAGTTTTAGTTATCTAAAGAATTTAGGCAATAAACTCGTCTTCTTGATTCTCTACTTTCTTCTATAAGGCATTCTTCTAGGAGTTAGTTCATATACAGACTCTATCAACACACTTGCAAGGTTTTTTGTCTTCCTAGCAGTATAGTTATTTAGGTTTTCCTTAATGTTAAAAAGAGCTACCTCTATTTCTGTTTAATCTTCTAAATTTACCATGAATGCAAACAAGGAATCATAGATAACTAGATTGTCTTCCACTACTAGCATAGAAATATCTCTAGACTTCTTATCTTTATCAGATTTACTTGAAGAATCTCCCCATGCTGACAATGTTTGCTTTATAGCATAAGCAACTACAGTCATCCTTCTTGGTTTTTTTAGGGACCTGGTCCCTGCTCTTTCCATTGTCACCTCTTGTCTTGAGGTATTCCTGGTGTTCTAATTCGTGCATTCGATAGTACTTAATGAAAAGCTCAAGACTTCCATATTTGTGGCATACTTCAACATTACTTCTTCTTTTTTGGAGCTGACCACTCTTCCTCATGGATTTGACAATCCTTTTTCCCAAATAGGCAACATTAGTGTTTTCCTTTGTTGAATCATGTTTTAAAGCTTTCAATGCCAGGGATTTTTCCCCTTTGTCTTTGTTTTTATCCAGGCCTTGCTTCTTCTTAAGCTCATAGGTTTTTAGGTTTCCAATCAGGTCATCCCTAGTGAGGGATTTTAAGTTTCTTGCCTTAGTTATAGAATCTACTTTTCTTTCCCAGGACTTAGAAAGAACACTAAGAATCCTCCTCACCTGCTTATACAGTGGAATCACTTCTCCGAGCCAGTAAAGCTCATATATGATAGAAGTGAATCTTGTATGCATTTCTTAGATTGTTTCTCCTTCTTTCATTGTGAAGATTTTACACTGAACAGTGAGCATATCTACTTGAGAATCCTTCACATCAGCAGTACCTTTATGAGCAGTTCTCAAGCAATCCCAAATCTCCTTGACATTTTCACTGGCAGAAATCCTGTTGTATTCATCAGGCCCTATGCCACAAACAAATAGTTTCTTGGCATTATAGCTTTTTTCAATTTTCTTCTTATCTTCATCATCATATTCTCTCCTATTTTTACAACCATTACAGTTATTTCTCCTTCTTTAACTTCTTTAACTAGAACATGAGGAACATTAAGAATTATGCTCATAAGTTCACTATCTTTAGCCATAATGAAGTCAAACATCCTAGTTTTCCAGCACCCATAATACTGCCCATTAAATATAGGTGGTATAGTGGTAGATTGCCCTTCTTCCAGGTTTGATGGAGCAGCCATGCTAATCAAATAACTCTAGGTTTGAACCTTTTAGAGTGTTCCGGATCTGATATCAATTGTTGAAACCCAAGGGGTTGCACCACATTGTAAGGGACCAGGTTCCTCAAAATCAATCACGGGTAAAAACATAGTAAAGCAACCAAGAACACAATATAATGTAGGAAGAGTAATGGACTCAGGATTTAACGCGGAAAACTCTTTACTCCAGGAGGAAAAACCACGGCTTTCCATCACAAACACCTAAAAGTTCCACTATAATCAAACTCTTTATTACAGACTCGAACTTGAACCTAACTCCAAGTTCCCTCTTCTTGCAGTAACCCTACTACAACTTCACCTTGACAACTCAGCCAAGACTCCCTCAATACTTTTAACTTTAACCATTATCAAACATGGGGAACTCTACATAAGCACTCTCAAAGCAAGGAAAACAAAAGAATATTACTCTTATAGATTGAGTAATTAAACTACGAATGAAGCTTCACTCAAGACTTAGGCAACTCTACCTAAGCACTCTCAAAGCAAGGAAAACAAAAGAACATTACTCTTATGGACTGAATAATTCAATTACAAATCAAGCTTCACTCAAGAACATTTTCTATTTCAGTACACACATACAGCAAAGAACATAAACAATGTTGAATGTGGAGTTTTTGCCTCTTTCTCTCTTTAGATTCTGATTTTGAATCTACAAAAACCACTTGATATAGAAGTATCCTTTTTCTTTTATATATGAGTGATTATTAGGATTGAAATGCTATTGGACCAGGTGTCTCAAATAGCACAAACACCACCTGCATAATTTGTTACACCAGAGGACAAAACTGTGCAAATGTGTGCCAGCTGTACTATTTCCTTGAACATCCAAGGACTTGGTCCCTTGTAGTCATCTACTCATCATCAAAATAAAATACATCAAATATGTTTGATAACTGACTAGGAAAGGGGAAAATAATATCTATTTGATGATTTAAGTCTTTTTTAAGACCCTATACGTGTACATAAGGGATTGAGAATAACTTAGGTGTGTAAAAAGACCCTCATGCCCCTAAAATATGCTAAAAATAGATTATTTTGATAAACGAGGAGGATGTTTGTGATTCGACCCAATAGCTAACCTTAGGATTCATGGGGTGACTTCAATCGGTAACCTTAGGGTTTGTACGGCAAACCCAATCGCGAACCTCGAGGTTCTTGGGGTAAACCCAATCACAAACCTCGGGCAGTAGCCTATTACGAACCCTTTTGTGGTTTAGGGTTATTGCAGAGTGTCTTACTAAAATGCCTATAACGTTTTTACTCCAAACATGTATTAATAAGTCCTTAGCTTAATTGGAAAAAAGACTCAAAGTGCTTTAATTTGATATAAAGTGGGATACCTAACTTATTATATTCTAGTAGTTATTCTCATTTAAAGTTGTCCCTTATAAAATCCAATATTAAAACTCAATCAATACAAATGTTCACAGCTCCATTTCACTCAAAGTTCTTCCAATGACTATAATTGCATTGAAAACACTTCACTCTCAAGGAGACTGGTCATTACATTTATTAAAGGTTTGAAATAATAGCTTTGGGGCATTTAAACATAAGATGAATAGTTGGAAACTTATCTAGGATCTTGTAGGGTATTACAACTACCCTCAGCCTGGGCACCCTATGCCTTAGGACCATTACTAGCCTGAAAACGATGATCACCCAAAGGCTTAGGATATACAGCACTAGCAATCGAATATGAATTGCACCAGTTCTTTTCCTTGGTCCACTGTCTACCTTTTTTCCACTATTCTAGTCACCCCCACCCTACACTGAATACCTAAACATCTTATTCTGCCTCTCTCCCATTTCTGCCAACCTTTCTTTTTCATTCTCAACTTACTACATATGAAATAACAACCTAGAGATTTCCATATCATTGTTTGATATTCTAGTTTTTCACTCCAATACCAAGTCACAGGATAACCTAGAAGCAAACTTCCTTATATTGGATTTCATGCTAGACACTAACTCTGGAGAATAATGGGACAGTTGCTAGAATTTTAGAGCATACTCCTTGACACTCATGTTACCTTGCTTCAGATTAACAAACTCTTTAACCATAGCTTCCCTTACTCCTGAGGAAAGAAATTATTACGAAAGGCCCCTTAAAAGTCATCCCACACAGCTTGCTCGACATCCTCACCCTTCTAGTTTCTCATTCCTTATACCATTGATAAGCTATATCTTTCAACTGATAAGTGCAAACTCCATACCGTCTACATTAGTAGCATGCATCATACTAAAAATCTTCTCTTTCTTATTATGATCCCTTATGGATCCTCCTCAACTTTAGAGCCTATGAAGATTAGGGGATTTAACCTTATGAAATGGCCGACTTGAGTAACCTCATATGAATGATCAATAGAACTAACATGGTCAGACTGATGAAACTGTGATGCCACTATTTGTGTAAGCATACGAATAGACTAACAGAACTCCATACTAGTGATATCTCCCTGAGATGACTGATCCTAAGTATCACTCGAGATGCCCCATAAAGACTATTGGGGACCGTTGGAACTCCATGTGGGGCGGCACAATCAGGAGTAGGGACCCTAGATTAGATATACACTCCGTACTTAAGGTGAGTCCCTTCATATTGTCCTTAGGCAGGACAGAGTTCCCAACAGAGTATTTATGAATGTTAGATCTTTAAGGATGCATGATCTGAAACACGAGGAAGCTAGGAATTAGAGAAGTTTCATAACACTAGACTCTACAGGACAAAATAGAACACAAGAAAGGTAAACATTCCTAAATACTTTGTAGCCTCCTCCTTATAAGTGCGGCACGCTACATACCCATAAAAATGAATCTACTCGACACGAATTTGTGGACACCCAATGACCCTAAACCTGGCTCTGATACAAAGCTTATCACAACCCGAACCCAGGCTTGGCCGTGACAGGTATTTGGGGCCCACCATAGACTGGAGACCACCCTGATAGTGATAGCCTAATATTAAGAGCAAAAAATAACTATAAAGTGGAAGCCAATCAATAGTGATAAGAAGATGAATAGATAACTCAAATAAAACTAAGAGTCAAAAGAATAACCAACCTATATCAATCCACGGAAGCTTTTAAAACCAGAAATACCAAATCAGTTGGGACATGCCCCCGACTCTGATCAAAAGAATCCAAAAGTACTAAGACAATAAAGAATGGATAATGAAATGATATGGCCTTCCAAAACATGGAAGCTCACCATATCACAGCAATTCAGCAAATGCATCACACCACCTAATGTTGCGCAGGAGCAACAAAAAATGTTCAGACCCTACATTATGAAATGATGTAGATTTATAGGATGATCAATAAGATAAGAATAGACATGTAACTTAGAGAAAGTGATAAAATAATGCCATGTCCAAAATCACTCAAAATTACATACACACATTCATATTTACATAAATAGGATGCCAGGATAAGGTAAGGGTCATAAACATGAGAGTTTTAAAAAATTATCTTGGGATGTGTAGCTCGATTCGTTATTGTCACATCCTGATTTCTCAGGTCATGATGGAGGCTAGCCAACCCGTAGTCCCAAATGGCTAGTAACGGACTACTCAATAATATAAGGAAAAAATGTGAAATAAATAAAAGAAAGATCAATACATAATAAAATCCTAAAACCTAGTGGTATCAGTACAAGAGCTTCTAATAGCACAAGAGTACAAGAGTGAAACAACAATGGAACTATACTGATAGAACTTATAACAACAACGAAAATACACTGATACAACTTATCTATGAAAATAAGATAGAGATTAGTCTACTAAAAAAAAGAGAGATAAGTAATACTCTGAACTTCATGAGCTCACTCTAAGTCTCTGAACTATGGTTGATCCGATGACACATATCAAAGGCAATGACCCATACTATGATCTACAGGCTGTAGAAGAGTAGTATGAGTACCAAATGAATGGTACTCAGTAGGAAATTACCAACTGAGCGCCAAAGATAAAGCAGATATATATAACTTATAAAAAGAATAGAATATACACCCAAGAGTTTGGAAATCATATAAAAAGTCAATGAGAATAATAAGGGACAATTATCCTGTTCAAGCCCAAGAGTCCAACATAATAAGACTAAGGAAGTATCAGGGTAAACTATCCTTTTCCATCCACAATCAATAAATGTCAATGCTATACCATATATCCCAGACTAATATATGAATGAAAAGTGAAGGAAGATGTATATATAGCAATATACAAGGCCAAGAAACAATATGCAATATGTATAAACAAAGAAAGGGATATACAACAGTGCCATAACTTGATATATATATATATATACATATAACCATGAGGTCATCCAAAGCATAACCTAGATCATCATGTCCTCATTGTAAGAACTTATTATAATACTATCAGGATTTAATACTATCATACTCAGGGTTTCTAATCCATATGGCTAGACATGAAATAATCGGGCACAATAATCTCAATAGAATATAGAAGAGACCATAGACATACCTCAGATCTAGATATTGAATCAATGACCAGTCTGTCATAAGCTATCCATAATAATGATCCTAACAATGATAACAACAATATCAATAACAACATGAATAATCGGTAACTTCAAACAACCAAATACCTAGCCGAGCCTATGCACTCCCCAAACTCAGAAGGTTCAATTAACATACAATAACACAAGGCATAATCTTCACCCATATCTATTTAACTATCCTATATCGGTTGATAGACATTGGTGCATATTAGTGATAAACAATGTGTATACAGGAATAAATGCAAAGTACAAAATTAATATAATAATCTCATCATCATAACCATCTCTATCATAACTTTCATCATCATAACCATCATTAGCATAATTAACCTCCAGCCTTAGCGGGTATCAATGCATCATCACATTATCTTATGGCCTTTTCGGATATCAATATCATCATCACAATATCTTCCAACCTTGTTGGGTATCAATATATCATCATAATATCCTCCATCCTTGATAAGTATTAATATATCTTCACAATATCCTCTGGCCTTGTCGGATATCAATATATCATCACAATGTTCTTCAGCTTTGTCGAGTATAATATATCATTAAAATATCCTCTGGACTTGCCTGGTATCAATATATAATCAGAAATATCAATACACATATATTTATATACATATAGTAGGTACATGGGCTCAAGATATGGAAAAAGAAGGTAAATCTACAAACCTGTTAGTATACTCATAATCATAATCATATCATCCTAAAAAATCTAACTTATTGAGGCTTTCCAACTATTCGATATTAGCTAACCATTGCTTATTATCATTAAACCACTAATTCACTAGTCTTCACATAACCTCTAATTATTAGCCTAAACATTGTCCTTTGCATAATCCTTATTCATGGGATAGCAATTAGTCATTTTTAATAAGTTGTCAATACCCAACATCTAGTCAAGATTCATCACTAGACCATAATCACTATTTATCCATTAATCAACATTGTCAACTTATCATACTATATTCATTAATCATTATTAGACAATACATTACCATTTATCATCTACCATATTTTATTAACTAACACCGTTCGTTAATTAATCATCATTTACAAACTATTCATCAACATTAATTAGTTGTCTATTATCACTAACATCTCTTATTATCTAGCCTCATTGATACACAATTCTTATTAAACAACTAATCGCCATCATAAACTAAGCCATCAAGTTCTATAGTCACCTATTAGACAACTAGCTACCATATAGCTTAACTCTTAATAAGGAAGAACAATCATAAAATCATATTTTAGCTAGAATCACATCATTTACCAATATAATAATCATGGATGTACCAAATCTATGCATGTCATCACCAATATTCAACCAGTGGAATAATAAGCATCATACTGCATCTTCCACCAACCAATACTGCAGAGATGTGTATACAAACCATATATAAGTATATTCATCAACTATAATTGCATTCTTTATAATAATAAACACTTCTCAGATATCCAATCAGTATCATAACACGGCCCTCAGCCTAATAATATGTCTAGAATAATCACAACATTATAATCATGGCCTTCGGCCCATATACATATCCGAATGCATATCGATAATTATATTTATAAGTTGTAGCATATCTTTAATCATCTCACATATAGGAGGCATCTCACATATAAGAGGCATAATATGAATAAGCATGTAATTATCTCTCACATAGAAGGCATCATACATCTAGGAGGCAT
This sequence comes from Capsicum annuum, assembly GCF_002878395.1. Classification (NCBI taxonomy): domain Eukaryota; kingdom Viridiplantae; phylum Streptophyta; class Magnoliopsida; order Solanales; family Solanaceae; genus Capsicum; species Capsicum annuum. The sequence goes on along the minus strand of NC_061122.1, from coordinate 138,503,826 downwards.
AATGTTAAAAAGCATATAATCATCTCTCACATAGGAGGCATCTCACATCTAGGAGGAATAATATCAATATGCATATAATCATCTATAAGATATCCCATGTCAATAGGCCATACAGCATAACTTATGAGGTGTATCACCTCTCTCAACCAATTATCATATCTAAGGGGAATAAAATCTCTATAGGTCTAATAATCATAGATAAAAAGAGATAGCATCTCTATTGGCCCAATATTATATCTACGAGAAATAGCATATCTATGAGCCAAATATTAAGTCTAAGAGGGAATAGCATCTCTATAGGTCAAACGCCATGTCAAGAAAGAAGTAGTATCTCTGCAGGACCAAATATTAATATAAGGGGAAAATACATCATCATTCAATAAGCCATGAGTAACCTTATACTAAGGTTTACTAGTATCAACCATGCCTAATATCTGAAACTAGGTTCATAAGACTTGGCCTAAGTGGGTCGGACAATCCCATTTCTGATCCTCAATTTCCATATTTAGGCATGCTATGCCCCAAACTAGGCTAAGATATCTAGTTCAACTTCATGTGAAGATAGACATAACAAATCCTAAGAAAGGAACTTTTTCTAGAAATAAGGACATTTAATTCAACTATACCCAAATCATTATTTCAATACTACCATGATGAGTGGTGATTTTACCACTCATATGCACTCAACATTCATGCTAATTACCATGTTTTGAATGAATAAATAAGACATAATTGTGATTTAATGCTCTAATATCTATATTTTACAGTCATATAGTTGATGAGATAGAAAGATATGGATTAGAGCTTAAAATGAACAAAAGAGAGCAAGAAAGTGCAGCTGAAGACTTGGAGCAGGACATAGCCTCAGGTAACACGGTCATGGTCTGAGGACTATGATCACGGCAGTCAGGTAAGTTAACAAGGCATGATCGAATGAGTTTAGTGCAGTCACAGCTAAGCCTGTGCAATTGCGGAATGGTAGAAAAATACAACCCAAGGGTAGAACTATATATATACGTGGATTATCCCAAATTTGACAAAAAAAAACCAAACCCTCTTATGACAAGAATATTCTATCTTCCCCAATAGTTAGGTTTTGCTCTTAAGTTGATAGGCTCCGTACTTGGAGAAAAAAATATTTTGTAAATTTTGGGTGAAGAATACATTGGAGAAACCCCTAAATGGAGGAATAGCTCACTTCCATTAGAGATTTGTGGGAGTTCAAAGTTTGAGGTAAAATTCACTTAGTCTTCAGTAAATCATTTCAATAGGGATTATGGGTATATAATTGCCTATTTATCTTATGTGTAGCTTGATATCCCTCTTGGGGTTATGTGTGAATAGGGATTAAAGTGTGTGTGGTTTGATAATGTTAGCTACTATTTGGTAGTTCATATTGATAGGTTATATCATTGCTTGACTAATTTTGGTTGGACTTATGGGTGAAAGCCCCAAATACCCATATGGGTTTAATAGGTAAAAACTCCAAACTCCAGAAAGCTCAAAGTTATCTTTGAAAGTAGGGTTTTAGGTGAACTTTAGGAATCTATACCATCTTTGAATTAGGGATATGGAGACCAAAGCAATGTTAGATGATTATGTGTATAGTTTACTGATCTATCACTGATGTTTTGGCTTTTGATGGAATATTTTGCATCTTTTTCTTTGGAAAATTGCATGTTTTCAAGAAACCAAGGTTGCATTTAATGCTGGGATTTAGTGTTTCAGGGTAAGGAGCTATCTGAAGGAAAAGACTCAATATATTAGCAGAAAAACACTTTTGACAGTCAAAATGGTGGACCATTAATCTCGCGATGGACCACTAACTTAACTGTCAGGCCTAAACAAATTCCATAATTTTAGAAGACTCAGAAACGGCCTGTGTGGTGTACCACCAGTCTTGCGATGGACCACCACTTTGGCCGTCCGCGCTAAGTAGAACCTGGCATCCTAAAACATACAGCGAAGTCTCATATGGTGGACCGTTAATCTTGCAACGGACCAACATTTTAGCTGTCAGTGCTAGGCAGAACTTGACTCTCTAGGATCATCAACGATGGCCCATATGGTGGACCGCCAGTCTTGCGATGGACCACCGCTTTGGCCTTTAGTTCTAAGTAAAACTTGACTTTCAAGGATCATCAGCGATGATTAATATGGTAACCATCAGAATTTCAACGGACCACCGCTTTGGTCATCACTTTGGATGTAGTTTTTATAATTTTGAATTTTAAATCCTTTTTGGCTGGGAATATATAAATACCCAGTTTTAGGTTTTATAAAATATCTTTTATCTTTTATGAGAGTTTCCATACTGGAATTGATTGTACATAGTTTTTCTCTGCGATTCATTCTAGAATTGTGGATCTAGATTCTATTATCATTTTTTATAACAACTCAAAATAAAAGGAAATACGAAGATAATACTCGGTGCAAACAACCACAATACTGGAAATCTCAACACAACCACAATCTGATAACTAGTCTGACAACGTCTCTATTACTCTATGAACTAGAGAGCCGTTGGGAGAGGTCCCTAACTGACTTAAACTGGACTGAAAGTAATAACATAACCACTCAAATACTAACATATCTAAAGATAGGCCCTAAATCCATGAGGACTCACCACTACAAAAATGTAGACAAAGGTACTCGGGAATCACTGACGAGACTGGGACTGAGCACCTAAACCTACATTATAAGACAATGTAGCACATAGACGTATATGTGGATCAGCACTTGGGAATGTACTGAGTATATGGGGGTATATGCATTTACATAAAACAATATGAATACTCTTTAATCAATTCATGCATGCAATAGGAATGACTTACATGGCTTGAATAAGTCAAAATGTAAAGCTTAAAAAACATGTATGACGAAGCATGTAACATAAATATCGTGAGTCATTATACTTTAGCTTTAAAATCTGTACTCTTCTTTTATTCTCATTACTCATAGGCTAAAGGAAACTTTAAACAATATTTTCAACTCATGCATATATCTCATAGGGAGTAAAACTTCTTTAATGCTCAAGAACTTATAACTCCTTTGAACTCAAACACTTGGAACTCAAAATCATATAATTTGGGTTTGAAAACTGGTGATCAACTCGTATTAGTAAAGAAAACTACTTCCTTCTTTGGAAATACTCAAAGAAGTTTATTCATTTTAGAAAATATCTTATCCCAAAGCTTTAGGAAAAATGTTCTATCTTAATGGAAAATACTTTAGTTTAGGGAGGCTATCTTAACCGACATAAACCATGTGAGCTACATGGATTCCAACGTCTTGTCCTCCTAAGGAAGAAACCTCACGTTGGGGAGAGGAATCATACTCTTTCCAAGGAGTATAAACTCAACTCAGTGATCACTTATCTCAGCCTTGGGACCAATCATCTTAGCCTCAGGCTCTAAATCTCAAACCTATGGTGGCACGTAGTTCTAGAGTAAGAAACCATAGCAACTTTACCAACTCGGTGCAAAATATTAATCCCTTTTATTTATCTCGCTCATCCTATGAAAATCCACTTTCAAAATAATCTCATGGTTCATAAGAAACCAACAATCAAATCTGTAATCTCATGTAGTGAAGTGGATTTCAAAGATCTATGACCATTAGGTCAAAATATTTCTCAAAAATCTTAGAATACTCAAATCATGGGTGTTTATAGAACAAAAGTTCATAAAATTGTAAGTCTCAAGTAGGGCTTAATGACCCATAATTCAATCTCAAGTTAAAACTCATCAAAATGCATATTAGATAGCATATAGATTCAAAAATCATATAGAAATCTGAAATTTACAGTAATTTAGCTCATAATCTAAACATACTTATTTACTTCAATATCTCAAACATTTCAACTATTAACTTTTCAAGGATTAAAATCATAGGGTATAGACCCAGCTACAATTTCTCAAGAAAACATGTGAAAATCATGCCATTAGACTCTGAATTCATGAAAAACATCAAAAGCTTGCAACCAATAACAATGGGTGAGAAACCCAAATTAAATTTCATGTAAAGTCTTATAAATTGCCGAAAATTATTGTTTTAATAAGCCTTTGGGAACAAGGGTGAAAGTATTACCCTTGTTCAAAACCCCACATACTTTAGATTATGAAATTTGGTGAACAAGCTTGCTTCAACTCTTCTTCGTACTCTTGAGAGACGATTCTTGCAACCATTGAACTTGGGGAATTCAAATCTCAACTCAATCTGTAGAATCTATGGTGAGTTCTTATATTTTTTGGAATAGGGTTTTAGATTTGATCTTGAGGAAGAAACTTTAGCTCTCTTGTGTTTTGGATGATGAATGAAGTCATTTGCTTCTCTTGGAATATATATGGTTGATAAAAGAGTGGAAAGACTGAAGAGTCCCTTTTAAAAATGACTTAAAATACTGAACAAGGGTTGCGACGGTTAGAGGACGGTCCATCACTAGCCTGATGGTCCGTTGGATCATTCGTCGTATGCCGATCGAAAAAATAACACACTGCCTTGATGTGACGATCGAACCAATGGTCCATCATAGTCTTGATGGTCCATCGGATAATCCATCGCACGTTTGCTAGGATGAGACCACACTGCCTCAGTGGCGACGATCTCAGCGATGGTCTATTACAGCCTTGACGATCCATCGTCCTGGCCGTTGTACTTGGGCCAAAACAAGGAGTTACTTACTTAGTTGCGCCAGGGCAAGCGACGGTCTGTCGTAGACTCAACGGTCCGTCAGATCGTCTATCACACCTGGGTGGTTCAAACAACTCTAAGTAAAACGACCATAACTTCTCACCCCGATGCTGGATTTGGAAGAAATTGGTATCGTTGGAAAGCTAATTCAATTCTCTGCCTAATAAAAAGTCAAATTTAAGAAAATTTGATATAGTTTAAACACCAATCACTTGGGAAGTCACTTCTTAATCTTTTAGGGCCAAAATTATACTTTACTTGACACGCTCTAATGCTCAGATTACAAAGAAACTTTGCGGGGTCCTACAATATCTCCCCCTTGAAAACATTCATCCTCGAGTGTCGCTAGTTACACTAGGAACCTAGGAAAATAGAGTACACATAGCTGAAGTAATTTGCCAAGTGGGCTCAAAATCTTTCTAAACTCTTGAATATCTCAAAAATTGCAAGAACTCATGCAAGAAGAGATATATAGCTGAACTTTTAGATTAGAAGGGTTGAATTAAGGAAGAATAATACCTTTGGATCGATCTAAACTTGCGGAAAAGAGGTGCGGGTACTTGGCTCAGATGTCTGCTTCTGCCTCCTAAGTAGCACCGTCAAATGACTAGTTCTGCCATAACACTTTGACCAAGGGATCCTCTTCGTTCCTTAGTCTATGGATCTGAAAATCTAGGATCTTAATTGGAATCTCATCGAATGAAAGACTGTTCTAAATATTAGCACTCTCTGAGGGCAGCACTCTCTGAGGGATCTACTACAACAGGATCGCTAATATGCTTTTTAATCATGGAGACATGAAAAATAGGACGAATGGATGACAACTCTACAGGCAACTCAACCTCATAGGCTACTTTACCAACACGGCTCAAGACTCTAAATGGGCCAAAATAATAAGGACTAAGCTTCCCCTTTTTACCAAACCTCTTCTCCCCTTTCATGGGTGAAATTTTTAAGTACACTAAATCACCCACCTCAAATTCAAGATCTCTTCTCCTCACATCGATATATGACTTTTGACGACTCTGAGCTATCTTTAACCTCTCTCTAATCAACTTAAATTTCTCTATAGCTTCAAACACTGCATTAGGCCCAATCATGGTAGCTTCACCCATTTCAAACCAACCTATGGGTGATCTCCATCTTCTAACATACAAGGCCTCAAATGGTGCCATCCTGATGCTATCATGGTAATTATTATTATAGGCAAACTCTATCAATGGCAAATGCCCATCCCAACTTCCTATGAAAAATAAAACTCAAAAGAACTTGGGTACCAAGACCCTACTGAAATGCCCTTTAAAACTAAGAAGTAAATTGAGTACCCCTATCTGAAATAATAGACGAGGGAACTCCGTGCAGCCTGACTAACTCCCGGATATACAATCTAGCATAATCCTCAGCTATATAAGAGATATACATGGGTAAGAAGTGTCTATCACAATCCAAATGGTAATGACAGTGAGTAAGAGGCAACCCAGTTACAAAGTCCATAATTTCTACCTCCTACTTCCAAGTGGGTATACCAAACTCTTACATCACACCACCAGGTCTTTGGTGATCTACATTAACCTGTTGGAACGTTGCACACTTTGCTACAAACTTAGCTATATCCTTCTTCATATTATTCCACCAATAAATTTCTTGCAAGTCACGATACATCTTGGCAGTGCCAAGATGAATAAAATACTACGCGCCATGTGCTTCAGGCATAATCGTCTGCGTCAGATCATCAACACATAGAACGCATAATATACCCTACAATCTCAACACTCCATCTCACCCCTTGAAGAAAACCTCTACCTTTTGATCCTTAACTGCCTCCTTCAGTTTGACCAACTAGGATTTCTATTTTGCCTCTCCTTTACTTCCGAAACTAAAGAGGATTCAGAACTACTTTACACAAAAGTACTTCCCTCAGCTGAATCAAGCAACCTAACACCCAATCTAGCTAGACAATGCACATCACGAGCTAACTCTTTCTTACCTTCCACTATATGATCAACACTACCTATAAACAATCTTTTAAAGGCATCCACCACTATATTACCCTTACTCGTGTGATACAACACACTCATATCATAGTGTTTTAACAACTCTAACCACCTTCTCTGCCTAAGATTAAACTCCCTCTAAGTAAACACATACTGCATGCTATCATGATCAGTAAGCACATGAACATAAACACCGTAAAGATAGTGTCTCTAGATTTTCAAAGCAAAGACCACAACAGCTAACTCAAGATCATGGGTTGGGTAATTCTTTTCATGTGGATTCAACTGTTTATAAGCATAAGCTATAGCCTTAACTCTTTGTACCAACACACAACCTAAACCAATTCTAGAGGCATCAAAATACACCACAAAACTATCTGTACCATCAAGTAAAGTCAACACAGGGGCTGAAGTAAGTCGAGACTTTAACTCCTAAAAACTCTTCTCATAGGAATCTGGCCACTGGAACTTAACTTTGTTTTAGGTCAACCGGGTCTTGGGAGATGCAATAGAGGATAAAACTTCAACAAAACATTTGTAGCAGCCCGTTAGACCCAAGAAACTTCTAATATCAGTTGAAGAGCTAAGTCTAGGCCAATTTCTTACAGCTTTTGCCTTTTGGGGATCAAGTCTAATAGCTTCAGCTGAAATAATATGGCCTAGAAAGGCTACAGAACTTAGTCAAAATTGACACTTACTAAATTTGGCAAATAACTGGTGACCTCTAAGAGTTTGCAAGACAATTCTAAGGTGATCTACATAATTATACTTACTACGGGAGTAGAAAAGGATGTCATCTATGAACACTATGACAAACATATCTAGATATGGCTTGAACCCTTGATTCATGAGGTCCATGAAGGCCGTTGAGGCATTTGTTAGCCCAAAATACATGACTAGAAACTAAAAGTGACCATAGCACATTCGGAAGGCTATCTTTGGAATATCACATTCCCTCACTTTAAGCTGGTGGTTGCCGGATCTAAGGTCTATCTTGGAGAAATAACTTAAACCTTGCAACTGATCAAAAAAGTTGTCAATTCTCATAAAAGAATACTTATTTTTGACTGTGACCTTGTTAAGCTGACGATAGTCAATGCACATATGCAAATAACTATCTTTCTTCTGTACAAATAGAATAGGTGCTCCCCAAGGAGAAATACCAAGCATTATGAAACCTTTGTCTAAAAGATCTTTGAGTTTCTTTATCAACTCCTTAAGATCTGTAGGTGCCATACGATATGGCGAAATAGAAATGGGATGAGTGTCGGGAAGAAGGTCAATATCAAACTCTATCTCTATCTCTCTATCGAGAGGTAATCTTGGGAAATCTTCTAGAAAAATATCAAGAAACTCATTAACGATATTAACTGACTAAATAGTTGGAGCCTCAGACTTAGTGTCTTTGATTCTAACTAGGTGATAGATACAACCCTTGGATATTAGCTTTGTGGCTTTGAGATAGGAGATAAAATGACTCTTGGGAGATACTAAACTCCCAGACCGCTCAAAAAATGACTCATCAGGGAACTGAAACTTGACCTCATGGGTATAACAGTCTATAGATGCATAGCAAGAATGAAGCCAATCCATACCCAGAATAAGGTCAAAATCCACCATGTCTAACTCTATCAAATCAAAAAGTATGACTCTATGAAGAATAGTAATAGGAAAAAATCTCTATACACTTATTTAGCAACAACTGACTTTCCTACTGGTGTAAATACTAGGAAAGGCTCAAGAATCTTTTTAGGACATATTTTGAAATTCACAATCACAAGTTGGGTCACTTAGGAGAGACTTAACTTGGGGTCCAACAACACATATACATCAAAACAAAAAATGCAAAGCATACCAGTAACAATATCAGGAGAGTGCTCCTTCTCCTGACAGGATGGTAAGGCATAGAATCTATTTTGGTGCTGACCGCCAGTAGTGCTAGATGAAGCACCCTAAGCAGGGGCGGGATGGGGTACAAGAGATGGTGCACTAGTAGTATGTACCTAAGGTCAGGTATCTTTATTCCCTTGCCTATCATGGGGATAGTCTCTAATTCTTTGGCCCTGCTTGCCACAACCATCTATAGAATTCAGTAAGTCATGTGACTCAGAAAAACTCAGTAATCTCAGTAGTCCAGTAATATTAGTAATCACAGTGCTCAATAACCTCAGTAACCTCAGTATCCATAGTTAATCTTAGTAACTTCAGTACTCTCAACCAGTCCTCAAAACTCTGTATATTCCATCAGTCATTGGAATCATGTAAACTTAGTTTAGCTCCACTAAATAATACCACTAGTATAAGTCCAGTTAATCAGTATCAGTTCAACTAATTAGTTCAGTTTATATATTCAGTTCAGCTTAGTTCCTTAGTTCAGTGTCCTTCAGATGGGAATAGAAGTTAGCACCGAGTGAACCAAAGGATAGGAACTCACCTGCAAGTTTAGGGTGTGATTTTTAGCAGTCATCCTTGTGTTCCAGACTACATAGCCAGCGTAGTTTAAGACATATTAACCTATTAGATTAGGGTTGATGAACTGGCTTAACCTGTCAGTTTAGGGTTCCCACTGTTCTCATTTGAGTACCTGCCAGATAAGGGTCACTCACAGCTATCCTTACTAGTAGCACGGTATTGACACCCCTCCAGTTGGGCAGAAACCGAACCCCAACTTAGCTATTTATGTTATTGGGGCATTTCTATTAGACACCTACTTCCCATAGTCTCAGTTTTAGTCCCAGTCTTAGTAAAAAAAATCAGATAGTTTTTTAAATTTTAGGACTATCAAATATAATCAACTAAGAAATAGAATAGAACTCAGATAGTTCCTTTAGATTTATGGAACGTTAGATGCATTCACTTATGCTATCAGTTATATCAGTTCTTAAAACTCATGTTATCAGTCACATCAGTTATCAAAATTCATATATCAGTATTAAACTTCAGGACGGTCAGACACAGTTAACTAGACTAGTTTTTTATAATTCAAACTTTCAAAAATAGTTGTTCATATATTCAGTATCTCAGTATCATTACACTAATGTTATCAGTATTCAGACTCAGTAGTAAGTATCTGCATGAGTTTAATTACAGTTACGTATCCATAAATGTATTCTCACGTTCATATCAGTCAGTATTGTTCATGCATATAACTTTTTGAATTTAGCCTACCTCACTCGTATACTCAGTACATTAAGACGTAATGATGCATTTGTGCTATGGCGCTTTCTCTTATGTTATACCATATGTTTAGAGGCATGAGCTCTAGATCAGTAGTGGCATTCTAGTGTTCAAAGTTTGCTGTGAGTCTATTTCATTTGAGGACAGTATGATTATTACTTTATTTACTATTTTAGTTCAGTTGCTAGATGGAGTTAGTTGGGGACATGTCCCATCAACTCCTTATTTAGACAGTTTAGAGGCTTTACATACTATAGCATGTCAGATAGTTATCTAAGATTTGTTTTGTTATTGTTATACCATTTTCAAACATTGTATTATCAGATATTTATTCAAATTTTAACCTTATGGCCATTTAGTATATTTTTCCACATTTTTATGTTATATTATGTAGTGTATAGGTATAGATATCAGTCATGGATTAGCTTATGGTCCTTCGGGGTCATGATAGCCATGTAGCATTCCAATTTAGAAAATTGGGGTGTTACAAACTTGGTATCAAAGCCTAAGGTTCAATAGTGTCCTAGGAAGTTTGAAAAGTTGCATCTAGTAAAGTTTTGTACATGCGTGTGTTGTGTACAACACTTATGTGCAGGAGGATATGAGATGTTTTATAAATAATTTCCCTTTTTTCATGTCTCAGATCATGCTATAACAAGGTTCTCTAAGAAACTCGTGTAGATTCTCATCATGCTTTACTCATGTTAATTCCACCTAACTTTGAAGGTAACATAAATAGTGAATCTTAAGTCCTAAAGATAGGGCTTTCTCAGACAGTATCCCATTAGTTAAGTTATGTTCCAAAGTTGTATGGATCTTATTCATGATCATGAGAGCTCATTCTCGAACCTAGATTTAGATATGTCATCAGATCCCTTCTCAAAATCCTATGATAGCATGTGACTCAGAGTTAGTAGCATGAAAACAAAACTTTAACAGTAGATAAAAAGCATGAACATAGGACTTTAGTTGTGATAAGTTAGGATACGATATCCATATTGAATAGATTATGTATTCATGGGGATAGTTGTGCTATAATGAATCAGTAGGCTAGAACAGTGTGAGTTAGAAAATTAAGTTATTAACTAGAAATTAAGCATGAGGGTGTGAATGTGATATTAGTAGTATGTGAGGAAACAAAGGAAGATAATGTGTTTAGTAAGGCGAGCATGTGTTGATCAGAGTGTAACTATGTACTGGTGATTTTAGTGCAGTTTAGAGATAATTTAGTGTTCACAGACCTATGATGATGGCTTAAAGTTAAGGGAGAGATTATAGATCAAGTAACCAAGTCAGACTCTCAGACTCTAGTAGTAGTGCCAGTATTTATAGAGAAGCAGTCAGGGAAGGCGATTCTCGACCCATCCTTATCTCAACGTAAAGCTTCATTCTTTAGTAAGCATAGTTCCTATGCATGCTTCATGTATCAGATTCCATGGATATAGCTTATGTTCACACGTATTTAGTAGAATTTTGTGTGCTTTCAGTTCCCAGTATAGGAAGTTCAGTTCTAGATTACTCAGTGTTAAAAATCATGTTCCATGAACTCAGAAATTCTAGTCTGAGGTCATGCAACTCATTACTCATGTACACATATCATGATTTACAGTATACTCAGCTTCCATGACTCATTCTATGCCCCCACTGATCAGAAAAATCTAGACTATGTCATGTATATCCTAAGTTCATACCTTTTTGGTAAATCCATACTATTGATATTCTATTCCTTAGGTTTCAGTCATGTTTCAAATTAAGTCAGTACCCATTAATGTTTAAGATACTCCGGATTTAACCTCTTCAGCGAGCTCTCTTTATGAGAATAGTGTAGTGTTAAAAAATTATTTACATGGGAGAGAGTTAATATTTCATGTTAATAGCATATTATTGCATGCATGATTTATACAAGGGTGTAGATACAAAGATAGGCTAGAATATCCTATTAGTATGCAAGCAAAGGGCTTGCAAAAGGTAGTACTTAGAAATTGGAAAAAAATTCAGAGTGTGAATGTGTATTCAGATCCTTGACTTAGGTAAGCCTTTATTAGACGACTATCATAACTCAACTGCCATATCATATATAGTTTCAGTACTCAACATTCAATAATTAGTGCTCAGTCTCAGAATTAAGCACTTCAGTATCAGTAAAAACCTTAGTTTCAATATTCAGTCATCGGGATGGAGTATTTAATTCCAGTATGGATCCCAGTTATAGTCTTATGTTCTAGTGTCATCTTTAGATCTGTATTCAGCTCAAAAATTTAGTTCAGTTTTAGAGTTGCTTGACGATAGCATATAGTTATCAGCTACTAAATTATTGGTATTCCAATACCTCAGTCTATGGAATGTTTCCAAATCATATAATATGTTTGGTCCTATATTTTCAGACAATATACCTTTCATGAAATCCATGATTAGTTACCTCTTGTTACTCAGTCAGTCCCTTTTTATATGCATAATACTTTATGGCCTCAGCCCAACTACTCAAATTAAGTATAATTCAGTCTTGCATACCCAACATTCAGTTACCAGTTACTTAGTTAATCAGATAAGTCAGTATGTCTATGCATTCGTGCATCACACTTCAGTTTCAGATCTCAGATAACCAGTCACAATTTCGTACCTAGGTGCCATGTGCATCACCTCAACTTTCTTAATATCTCAGTAAGGTTAGTCCAACATCCTTCAAGGGACATAGTGTTCCAAGGGGGAGATACACTATATCCCTTAAACTTCCTTAATTTAAACGTATCATTTTCTTTGATGAATCTATCTTGGAGGAAGTGTTACTTATGAGACAACCCTCTAGCTTCAAAACTTAGTAGTAAGCGATGTACTCAATGTCTTAGTTTAGCAACGATATGATACTTTGTCTATGTCACCCATTACAGACTCAGTTCAGTTCATGTATCATTTTAGAAACTCAGTTATGTTCTTATGTTTCTGCTCTTGCATATTGAGTAATCAATCTCAGACTCATCGGTATTTTTAGTTTATGGTAGTAGTTTTCTTTGAGCTAACTCATTCTTATGTTTAAATTTTAGTACAAAGTTGGTATTCAGCTCCATGCTCAATTCCCAATTCAAAATTTGTATCTTTACCATTGAATATTCATTTGCATTATCATGAGCTAGTTTAGTCATATATTCGCGCATCTGATATACATGATCAGCTTATCAGTACCCTCTCTCATGTACTTATGAATCAGTTATGCGTGCATCAGATATGCATGTTTAGTATGATATGTTTAGCTTATCAATCATGTCAGCCATGAAATCATAATTAGTCATACATGCTCTATATGCATGTCAATTTTATTTTCTCTCATCTCAGCCATTCTCATTTGAGGACGAATGTTCCCAAGTGGGAGATATTATAATACCCCACATTTTGGACTAGAATAAAAATTCATCATTCCTATGCGTAGATATTTCAAAAGCCTCGAATCTTATGAAAATTTACTGTGTTAATCAATTATGTAGTGTGGGAGTCTATTTGAGCACGAATTTAGATCATAGAGGTTCCCTAACACAAGTACAAGTTGAAATATTTTCTATCGTTCAAGTTTTAGTGAGCATCAAAACATAGGTCAATTTCAATCGGTCATAACTCTTTGTATATATTTAATTAGAGGTCCCACAATATATTAAATGAAATCTCTTTGAATTAGCTTTTGAATGATACCAATTTCTCCCAAATCTGACACTCGAGCAAGAAGTTATGACTTTATAAAGTGGAGTACGTCGCCTAACATTAGGTGTGCGACGCACAACCTAAGGTATGCCATAAGGTGTGTGATGCACAACCTAATATGAGCGATAAGGTGTATGATGCACAACCTAATATGTGTGATAAAGTATACGCTGCACTTATTGTAGCCAGGTGACTTAACAATCTGTTTTTGGGGCAAAATGATCCTTTTCCCACCCCTATAAAATGCCTAAACATGGAATTAACCCCTTATTACACCAAAACATATTCTTTCTCTCAAAATCCTCTCAATAACACAAGCTAGAGTTTTCATGGAATATTCAAGTTTCAGTAATTCTCTCCATCAATCTTCATGTAATTAAGAAATAAGGTTTGTGTAGTATTCATCCACAGATGTCTTTCATCCGTGGAGCTGAAGGACTATGTTTTAAATAATAAATTATAATCTTTATGTTGTTGTGTGATTATGTTCATGTTGATGGTTGTTAATTGTGTTTCAAGATGGTATCTAAATATGTTTCCAAGAATTGTATGGGCATGTTAGTTGGAAACCTATGAATTTGGGTGGTTCAAGATTTCTAAATTTGTTAAGTACACTTATCCTCAATCTTATGCATGTAAGGTGTTTGATAAAATTCCTAGAATGATAAAAGTCAAGCATTATAACTTAGGGGTGAACTATATGTTAAATTCATGTTATTTTATTATTGTAATACCCCGGGAAATTTTTTGTTGAAATTTCGTGCGTAAACGTGTTGAGTTCTATCTTCTAGAATGAATTATAAATTTTCTGTGTGGAATGTCTTAGATTATGACCCACCATTACGTAGAGTATCGAATAAGCTTTCCAAATATATGTGAATCATAAAAAATAGACACCCGAGCGACGAGTTATGAACATTTCGATCGAACCGTGAATAGTAGTGAACAGTAAAACATGCAGGAAAAAGTATTGAGGCCTAGCATATTTTTTCACCAACTTTAAATAATCATAACTCCTTGTACATAATGATCTGGGTGATCTACTATATATCAACGAAAATCTCTGCGAGTCCTCTTTCCAATTAAATTAGTTTCATCCAATTTGTGTATAGGAGCAAAAGGTTATGGTTGATCTACTTCAGCCTATCAAAAGTGAATTTTTGGGTCAACTTTAAACAATCATAACTCCTCGTAAACAATTATCTGGGTGAGATACTATATATCAACGGAAAGATATGAGAGTCCTATTTCTAAAGAAATTGGTTTCATCTAATTTGGATATCGAAGTAAAATGTTATGGTTGATCTACTTCATACTATCAAAATAGTCCACCAAAGGATAGATTCGAGAATTTTTTTGATTTTTAGTGGCGTTTTGGTCATTCCCCCTCACCCAAAATCCATCCAAACCCTATATTAAAGCCTATTAGAAGCATTATATATTATATTTCATCAAATTCCTTCAAAAATAAAACCCTAAGCTCCTACATCTAACTTCAAGAACCTCCAAAGTTCACCATTAATTCTAAAAATTTATTTAAGATTCCAAGTTTCTAGTTCAAGAACTCCAAGAACCATCATTCAAAGGCATGATTAATATCTCAAAAATGAGTATCGATCTAAAGTTCATCATTCAAGGTATGTAGGGTTTTTCAACAAGAACTCTCTTTCGTTCTTATGCCAAAAAGTAATTTTCTTTTCAAAGGCATGATTTTTATATGATTTTTATGAATTTGAAGGATGAACCCATATCTTATGATGATTATTATGAAATCTTGATGTTTATGATTTTAAAAGATGAATTTACATGTGTGGAGATATAAAGCATGAATCTTGAATGATATTTCTCATGATTTTGAAATTTGGATTGTGAATCCCCATTGGAAATTGTGTTTTTTTGAGAAAGTGTGTGTTATAAGTACGTTGCTGTTGAATATTTGAGATATTTTGAATGATTTCACCTTTTGGTCTTAATGGAGTTGTTTAGAACTTGAGTGTGAAAGAAATCCACAACGTGGTTGATTTTGATAGATGGGAAGCATGGTGGCTCCCAATGTATATTTATATATTACAAAAATTATTTTGTTGTGGATTGTCTTTGAAATGATTTGAGCTAAGTTCGAGAGAAATCTTTAGCACCGAGTGGGAGGTATAAAGCGACCTTACTTCCTTAGAACTATGTGTCCCCGTAGGGGTAAGCCTGAGGTTGATTGATATAGTGATCACTAGTTTGTGTGGATTTGGTATTGATAGTCCTACTCCGATGGTAAGAATAGGACGCCTCTCCCCAGCGTGGGTTGTATGTGGAACTCTATGTAGATCACATTTTTTATTTCGGTGATAGGATCTCCCAGTGTGTGTGTGTTTCCTTGTGTCTATGGTGAATGGTGAAGTGATTTGAATGTGGAATTGTAAAAGTTATTGTTTCAAAAGATTTAAATGATATTTACATTATGAGAATTGACATTCTTGATGAACTAAAAGTGATCGACAAATTATATGATGATTCACATGTGTTATTGTACTTATTTCATCCTTTCATGATTATGATGATTTTCTTCGGGCTATGTGAGTCTTTCATACATCCTGCATATTTCTTATAAATATTTATAATGATGATGTTTATTCAACTGCATACACCCCCATATACTCGGTTCCTTTCCATGGTACTGACCCACATCTTCAGATGTGGGCTGTATTTTCTCTGAATATAGGCTCAGGTGCTCAGTTCCAGGTTCGACAGTGATTCTTTGGGCACGCTGTTCTATATCCTCTGTTGTGGTGAGTCCTCATGTTCTGAGGACGTGATGTCTGATGTTGGTTTCACAGAATTATTTATATTTGATAACTGAGCATGAGTCAATTGGGGCATGTCTCAATGGCTTTTTGGTTTTATTGATTTTCTTAGAGGCCTGTTAGACTAGTATAGATTTTGGGAGTTGACTAATAAGTCATATTTTGTTATCTTTTTGAAATTCTTTTATTCTTGGATGATGATTAATCTATTGATATTTGAGGGTTATTTGTGGAAACCCCCTTGATTTGTGTTAAACTGAATGAAAATGGCTCAAAGGGTTAGCTTGGGGCTACTCATAGCCTCAAGCACTGTGTGACACTCCGAGACCCATTTTCTGGGGCATTACAAACTTGGGATTAGAGCCTAAGATTTTAAGGTGTCCTAGGGAGTCTAACAAACCGCGTTAAGTAGAGTCTTAATCATCGGTGTGTAGCGCACCACATTTATGAGAAAGAGAATACAAGACATTTTAGGAAAAAGTGTGATTGTTTCTTTCAGAAGTCTATCGTGCTTAAAGTGTCTCTCTCTGCTATTGATTCGTGCTCTCCTTTTTCAAAAATATGCCTCCACATCGGGCAAGAAGAAATAATGATATTCACCAACCTCAACCTGCTGAATCATTGAATGAAAACTAGTAGTATGCTAAATTTTGGGCAGCCTTTCAGGCGCTGGCCTAAGCTGTTACTACAAATATTCAAGCCAACCCGGCCCTAGCTCCACAGCAGTAGGGAGGTAATTCAGTTGCTGCTAGAATCGGTGACTTCATACGGATGAATCCACCAGAATTCTATGGGTCCAAGTCTGATGAGGATCCACAATTGTTTTTAGAGGAGGTACAGAAGATTACTCAGGTGATGCATGTATCTGAGGAACATAGTGTGGAGTTGGCTGCGTATAGATTGAAAGACCTTTCTTATGACTGGGTTGTTGCTTGGAGGAAAGACAGAGGTGAGGGAGTTGTCCCTATAACTTGGCAAGAGTTCCAAGATGCATTTCTAGATAAGTTTTTCCCTTTAGAGATGAGGAAGGCAAAGGTGCAAGAGCTTATGAACCTGCTACAGGGCTCTATGACTGTTAGGGAGTACTGTCTAAAGTTCAATTAGTTGGCAAAGTATGCTCCTGACTTAGTGGCTGATAATCAGGCTAGTATGAGTAAGTTTGTGACTAGAGTATCTAGTTATGTGGTTAAGAAGTGTATGTTTGCTATGTTGAATAGTGAGATAAATCTTTCTAGGATGATGACTCATGCCCAACAGATTGAGCTAGATAAGATTAAGAAGAGAGATAGAATGAGAGGGAATAAGAGAGTTAGGTTCGAGCAGTGCGGAAAGGGTTAGACTAGATCACAGGGAGGGAGTCGCCCTCAGTATCAGGATCATTCGTCTATGCCGACACCATCATCTTCTAGTGCTCCCATACCTAGAGATAAGCAGGAGCAAGCTAGTAGGTCATATGCATCCAGGTCCCAGTACAGTGCTGCAGTAAGCCAAATCATCCCTTATGTCCTAAGTGTGGTAGGGCTCATTCGGGTGAGTGTTGGGGTAAAAAGAGCGGTTATTTCTGATGTGGTGACATGGGTCACAGAGTTAGAGATTATCCACAGGATGGACAAGGGCATCGTGACTATCGCCCTCAGACCTAGACTCATTCTGTTAGTGCTCTAGTTCTTACGACTCATCCAGCCCTAGCTCAGAGTGCCTCTTCCAGCAATACTGGCGGGCAGCGCCATAATAGATTCTATACTTTACCATCCCACCAGGAACATGAGGACTCTTCCGATGTTGTTACTGGTATGCTTCATGTATTTCAGTTTGATATGTATGCTTTGTTGGATCCTGGATCCAGTTTCTCATATGTTACACCTTTGATTGCTGTGAATTTTGAAATGAGTCCTGAGATTATTCTTGAGCCTATCATCATTTGTACCCCAGTGGGTTATTCAATTGTTGCCCAAAAAGTGTATAAAAAGTGTCCTGTTACCATTCTTCATAGAGTTTTGTTGGATGATCTGATTGAGTTAGACATGGTATCTTTTGATGTGACTCTGGGTATGGACTGGCTGTATTCTTCTTATGCCTCTATTAATTGTCGGACCCAAGTGGTCAAGTTTTAGTTTCTGGGGGCATCCGTGTTTGAGTGGTCTGGGAATTCTGTGTCACCCAAGAGTCATTTTATCTCTTCCCTCAAAGCTAGAAAACTTATTTCCAAGGGGTGTATTTACCATTTGGGTAGATTCAAAGACAATAAGTCTGAGACTCTAACTCTCCAGTCTGTTAACGTCATTAATGAGTTTTCTGATGTCTTTTCGGATGATCTCCCAGGGATACCTTCTGTTAGAGAGATAGAGTTCGAGATTGATCTTCTTCTCGATACTCAGCCCATTTCTATTCCTCCTTACCATATTGCCCCTATAGAACTCAAAGAGTTGAAACAGCAACTCAAAGACCTACTAAATAAGGGTTTCATAAGGCCCAGTGTTTCTCCTTGGGGTGCTCCTGTGTTGTTTGTGAGAAAGAAAGATGGCTCTTTGCGAATGTGCATTAATTACTGCTAATTAAATAAAGTCACTATAAAAAATGAGTACCCCCTTCCAAGAATAGATGATTTATTTGACCAATTGCAAAGTGCAAGTTATTTCTCAAAGATAGACCTTCATTCTGGTTATCATCAACTCAAAGTTAGGGAGTGTGAAATCTCAAAAACCGCTTTCCAAACTTGTTATAGCCATTATGAGTTTCGTATTATGTCTTTCGGGTTAACTAATGCCCCAGCAGCTTTCATGGACCTCATGAATCGAGTGTTCAAACCATATCTGGATATATTTTTCATAGTGTTCATCAATGATATACTGGTGTACTCCTGTAGTGAGGATGAATATTCTGATCATCTCCGAACTGTCTTGCAAACCCTTAGAGATCACAAATTATTTGCCAAGTTCAGTAACTGTGAGTTTTGGCTAAGGTCAGTTGCTTTTCTGGGTCATATCATTTCTTCTGAGGGTATTAGAGTTGATCCCCAAAAGATCAAAGCTATTAGAAATTGGCCTAGACCTATTTCTCCGACTGATATTCAAAGTTTCTTAGGTTTAGCTGGATATTACCACCATTTTGTTAAGGGTTTCTCCTCTATAGCATCTCCTATGACTCGGTTGACCAAAAAGAAAGTAAAGTTCTTATGGTCGAATCTTGTGAGAAGAGTTTTTAGGAGTTGAAGACTCGACTCACTTCAGCCCCTGTTTTGACTTTGCCTGATGGTGTTGATGGTTTTGTGGTGTACTGTGATGCTTCGAGAGTTGGTTTGGGTTGTGTATTGATGCAGAAGGGTAAGGTGATAGCTTATGCTTCTAGACAGTTGAAACCCCATGAGAAAAATTACCCCACCCATGACCTTGAGTTGGCTGTTATTGTGTTTGCTTTGAAAATCTGGAGACACCATTTGTATGGTGTCCATGTTGATATTTTCACTGATCATAAGAGTCTGCAATATGTGTTTACCTAGAGAGAATTGAATCTTAGGTTGAGACGATGGTTGGAATTATTAAAGGACTATGATATGAGTGTGCTGTAACATCTAGGAAAGCCCAATGTTGTGGTCGATGCCCTAAAGTATCCATGGGTAGTGTTTCGCATATGGTAGAAGGTAAGAAAGAGTTGGTTCGTGATGTACATCATTTGGCTAAATTGGGGGTTAGGTTGTTTGACTCTGCTGAAGGTAGTATAGGGATTCAGAGTAGTTTTGAATCCTCCTTGGTTTCGGAAGTGAAGGAAAAGCAATACTTAGATACTAGTTTGGTCAGACTGAAGGAGTCAGTCAAGGACCAAAGAGTAGAGGTTTTCTTCCAAAGGGAAGATGGTTTGTTGAGATTGCAGGATAGATTGTGTGTCCTTAATGTTGATGATCTGAGATAGAGGATTATGGCTGAAGCACATGGGGCACAATATTCTATTCATCCTGGTGCCACTAAGATGTACCGAGACTTGCGGGAAATCTATTGGTGGAGTGGCATGAAGAAAGATATAGCAGCGTTTGTAGCTAAGTGTGCAACATACCAATAGGTTAAGGTTGAACACCAAAGACCTAGTGGTATGATGCAAAAGTTTAGTATTCCCACTTAGAAGTGGGAAGAGATAAATATGGACTTTGTGATTGGCTTACCTCCTTCCCGACGCCATCATAATTCTATTTGGGTTGTGGTTGATAGGTTGACTAAGTCTGCTCATTTCTAGCCTGTTCATACTTCATATACTGCTGAGGATTACGCTAAATTATATATCCGAGAGCTAGTTAGACTGCATATAGTTCCCTTGTCTATCATTTCGGATAGGGGTACTCAGTTCACTTCGCAATTTTGGAAAGCTTTTCAGAAGGGTCTTGGTACCCAAGTGCTTTTGAGTTCTCATATTTATCCACAGACCGATAGTCAGGCTGAGCGGACCATCCAAACCTTAGAGGATATGTTTAGAGCTTGTGCACTTTAGTTTAAGGGAAATTAGGATGATCGCTTACCGTTGATAGAGTTTGCTTACAATAATAGTTTCCACTCTAGTATTGTCATGGTTCCATTTGAAGCCTTATATGAGAGGAAGTGTAGATTACCTATAGGTTGGTTCGAGGTGGGTGAAGCGGCTGTGAGTGGTCCTGATTCGGTATTTGAGGCTATAGAAAAAGTTAAGTTGATTAGGGGAAGGTTGAAAACTACGCAGAGTCATCAGAAGTCATATGCAGATGTTAGAAGAGAGACCTTGAGTTTGAAGTTGGTGACCTAGTGTATCTAAAAATTTCACCCATGAGGGGGGTGAAGAGATTTGGAAAGAAGGGAAAGCTTAGTCCCCGTTATATTGGTCCTTAAAAAATTCTTAGCCGTGTTGGTAAGGTAGCTTATGAGGTCGAGTTGCCTTCCGAGTTGTCCTCTATTTATCCAATATTCCATGTCTCCATGCTTAGACAGCATATTAGCGATGTTGTGGTAGTGGATTCCTCTGTGAGTGTTGACATTCAAGAAAATCTTTCTTTTGATAAGATTCCTGTTGAGAGTCTTGATTTTAGTGTCCGAAGACTAAGGAACAAAGAAGTTCCCTTAGTCAAGGTGTTGTGGCAAAACCAATCTGTTGAGGGTGAAACTTAGGAAGCTGAGGCGGATATGCGATCCAAGTACCCAAACCTATTTTAGGCTAACTCCGATCTAGCCGAAGGTATCGTTCTTTTCTAAATCATGCACTTTTGATAAAAGTTGCAGGAGTTTAGCTGTAATTTATTATGTGTTCAGCTGTAGTTTCTTGAATTTATACATTCTATGTTGCATTCAGAGTAAGAAACAATGTGGTGTTGAGTCTAACGAATAGTTTCAGCTATATGCTCTATTCCCTACCTAATATTTCCATGTCTAGCGTCATTTGAGGATGAATGTTTCCAAGGGGGGATGATGTAATACCCTAGGAAATTTTTTGTTGAAATTTTATGCGTAAACATGTTGGGTTCTATCTTCTAGAAAGAATTATAAAATTTCTGTGCGGAATGTCTTAGATTATGACAAATTATTGCGTAGAGTATCGAATAAGCTTTCCAATGATATGTGGATCATCCAAAACGGACACCCGAGAGACAAGTTATGAACATTCCGATCGAACAATGAATAGTAGTGAACAGTAAAACGTACAGGAAAAAGTACTGAGGCTTAGCGTATTTTTGCTACAATTTTAAATGATCATAACTTCTTGTACATAATGATCTGGGTGATCTACTATATATCAATGGAAAGCTCTACGAGTCCTCTTTCCAATTAAATTGGTTTCACCCTATTTATCTATCGGAGAATAAAGTTATGGTCGATCTACTTCAGCCTATCAAAAGTAAATTTTTGGGTCAACTTCAAACGATCATAACTCCTCGTATACAACGAAAATATATGAGAGTCCTCTTTTTAATGAAATCGATTTCATCCTATTTGGATATCGGAGTAAAATGTTATGGTTTTCTTCTTCAGACTATCAAAACAGTCCACCAAAGGACAAATTCGAGAATTTTTTGATTTTTAGGGGCATTTTGGTCATTTTTCCCTTACCCAAAATCCATTCAAACCCTATATTAAAGCCTATTAGAAGCATTATATGTTATATTTCATCAAATTCCCTCAAAAATAAAACCCTAAGCTCCTATATCCAACTTCAAGAACCTCCAAAGTTCACCATTAATTCTGCAAATTTATTCAAGATTCCAAGTTCCTAGTTGAAGAACTCCAAGACCATCATTCAAAGGCACGATTAACATCTCAAAAATGAGTATCAATCTAAAGTTCATCATTCAATGTATGTGGGGTTTTTCAACAAGAACTGTCTTTCGTTCTTGTGCCCAAAAGTAATTTTCTTTACAAAGGCATGATTTTTATTTGATTTTTACGAATTTGAAGCATGAACCCATATCTTATGATGATTATTATGAAATCTTGATGTTTATAATTTTGAAAGATAAATTTACATGTGTGGAGATAGAAAGTATGAATCTTGAACGATATTTATCATGATTTTGATATTTGGGTCGTGAATCCCTATTGGAAATTGTGTTTTTTTGTGAAAGTGTGTGTTATAAGCACGTTGATGTTGAATATTTGAGATATTTTGAATGTTTTTACCTTTTGGTCTTAATGGAGTTGTTTTGAACTTGAGTGTGAAATAAAGCCACAACGTAATTGATTTTGATAGATGGGAAGCGTGATGGCTCCCGATGTATATTTATATATTCCTGAAATTGTTTTGTTGTGAATTGTCTTTGAAATGATCTGAGCTATGTTTGGGAGAAATCTTTAGCACCGAGTGGGAGGTATAAAGCGATCTTACTTCCTTAGAACTATGTGCCCCCATAGGAGTGAGCCTGAGGCTGATTTATATAGTGATCACTAGTTTGTGTGGATTTGATATCGATAGTCCTACTCCGATGGCAAGGATAGGATGGCTCTTCCCAACGTGGGTTGTATGTCGGACTCCATATAGCTCACATTGTTTATGTCGGTTAAAAGATCTCCCAGTGTGTGTGTGTTTCCCTATGTCTAAGGTGAATGGTGAAGTGATTTAAAAGTGGAATTGTAAAAGTTACTATTTCTAAAGATTTAAATGATATTTACATCATGAGAATTGATATTCTTGATGAACTGAAAGTGATTGACAAATTATCTAATGACTCACATGTGTTATTGTACTTATTTCATCCTCTCATGATTATGATGATTTTCTTCGGGCTATGTGAGTCTTTCATACATCCTGCATATTTCTTAAAAATATTTATGATGATGATGTTTATACAACTGCATACACCCCCATATACTCGGTTCCTTTCCATGGTACTGACCCACATCTTCGAATATAGGCTGTATTTTCTCGGAATGTAGGTTTAGGTGCTCAGTTCCAGGTTCGACAGTGATTCTTTGGGCACGCTGTTCTACATCCTCTATTGTGGTGAGTCCTCATGTTCCAAGGACGTGATGTCTGATATTTGTTTCACAGAATTATTTACATTCTATAACTGAGTATGAGTCAGTTGGGGCATGTCTCAATAGCTTGCTGGTTTTATTGATTTCCGCAGAGACTTGTAATACTAGTATAGATGTTGGGAGTTGACTAATAAATTGTATTTGTTATCTTTCTGAAATTCTTTTATTCTTTGATGATGATTACTCTGTTGATATTTGAGGGTTATTTATGGAAACCCCGTTGATTTGTGTTGAACTGAATGAAATGGATCAAAGGGTTAGCTTGATGCTACTCGTAGCCTCAAGCACCATGTAATGCTCTAAGACTCATTTTTTTGGGGCGTTATAATTATGTTCAAAAAGTTCACTTGTCATTGTTGTGCAATATATGTTTTAATGGAATGTACATGATGATTGGGGAATGTATTCATAGTGTGTCTATATGCCTTCCATGCTATGAACAATTTCATGATTTTGAAGTATCACATGAGTTATCCCCAAATTATTACAATATGAATTAACTGTTATATGTTTGCCATTCCCTTATGCTTAACTGGTTTCCATGTCATTGTTATGAATAGTATATGTTGTTGGAATGCCCAGAATTTAGAATATGATATTTATGACTTGATTATAAGCATTACTATTCAACTCCATATTTAGACAGTTTAGAGGCTTTCCAGACTATAGCATGTCAGACAGTTATTTTATTTTTATTTTGGTATTGTTATATCATTTTCAAACATTATCTTGTGAGATATTTGTTCATATTTGAACCTTACGGCTATTCAGTACATTTTTCTGCATTTTCATGTTATATTATGCGGTGTACAGGTATAGATATTAGTCATGGGTTAGCTTGTGGTCCATCCGAGTCATGAGCACCGTGTAGCATTCTGATTCAGAAAATTGGGGTGTTACAAACTTGGTATCAGAGCCTACGGTTCAACAGTGTCCGAGGAAGTCTGAAAAGCCACATCTAGTAGAGTCTTATACGTGCGAGTGTTGTGCACCACACTTATATTCAAGAGGCTATGAGATGTTTTAGGAATAATTTCCCTTCTTTCATGTCTCAGATTATGCTACAACAAGGTTGTCTATAAAACTCATGTAGATTCTCATCATGATTCACTTATGTTAATTCCACCTAACTTTGAAGGTAACAGAAATAGGAAGCTCAATTCCTAAAGATAAGGCTTTCTTAGACAGTATCCCATCATTTAAGTTATGTTCCAAAGTTTTACGGATCTCATTCATGATCATGAGAACTCGTTCTCAAACCCAGATTTGGATATGCCATCAAATCCCTTCTCAAAATCGTATGATAACATGTCACCTAGAGTTAGAAGCATGAACATAGGCGTTTAGCAGTAGATAAGTTGGGACACGATATCTAGATTGAATAAATTATGTATTCATGGGGATAGTGTGCTATAACGAATCAGTAGGCTTGAACAGTGTGAGCTAGAAATTTAAGTTATTGACTTAAAATTAAGCATGAAGGTGTGAACGTGATATTAGTAGTATGTGAGGAAATAGAGGCAAATGATGTGTTTAGTAAGGCGAGCATGTGTTGATCAGAGTGTAACTATGTGGTGATGATTTTAGTGTAGTTCGGATATTAATTTAGTGTTCACAGACTTATGATAATGGCTTAAAGTTAAGGGAGAGATGACAGATTAAGTAACCAAGTCAGGCTCTCAGATTCCAGTAGTAGTACCAGTATGTATAGAAAAGTAGTTAGGGAAGATGATTCCGAACCCTTCCTTATCTCAGTGTAAAGCTTCGTACTTCATTCAGCATATTGCCTATGCATGTTTCATGTCTCAGGTTCTATGGATATAGCTTATGTTCACACGTATTTCATAGAATTGTGTGTGCTTTCAATTCCCAGTATTGGAAG